>NC_052166.1:3789450-3816950 GCF_902713615.1 Scyliorhinus canicula
AATCGAGGGGTTGGGGGGGGGTTTATATATAGAATAACAGATACCCGGGAGTGAGTTACAGACTGGAATCTAATCGAGGGGTTTGGGGTGGTTTATATATAGAATAACAGATACCCAGGAGTGAGTTACTGACTGGAATCTAATCGAGGGGTTCGGGGTGGTTTATATATAGAATAACAGATACCCGGGAGTGAGTTACAGACTGGAATCTAATCGAGGGGTTCGGGGTGGTTTATATATAGAATAACAGATACCCGGGAGTGAGTTACAGACTGGAATCTAACCGAGGGGTTCGGGGTGGTTTATATATAGAATAACAGATACCCGGGAGTGAGTTACAGACTGGAATCTAATCGAGGGGTTCGGGGTGGTTTATATATAGAATAACAGATACCCGGGAGTGAGTTACAGACTGGAATCTAATCGAGGGGTTCGGGGTGGTTTATATATAGAATAACAGATACCCGGGAGTGAGTTACACTGGAATCTAATCGAGGGGTTCGGGGTGGTTTATATATAGAATAACAGATACCCGGGAGTGAGTTACAGACTGGAATCTAATCGAGGGGTTCGGGGTGGTTTATATATAGAATAACAGATACCCGGGAGTGAGTTACAGACTGGAATCTAATCAAGGGGATCGGGGTGGTTTAGCACACTGGGCTAAATCGCTGGCTTTTAAAGCAGACCAAGGCAGGCCAGCAGCACAGTTCAATTCCCGTACCAGCCTCCCAGAACAGGCCCCTGAATGTGGCGACTAGGGGCTTTTCACAGTAACATTATTGAAGCCTACTTGTGTCAATAAGCGATTTTCATTTCATTTTCATTTTTCATTCATTCATATAGAATAGCAGATAACCGGGAGTGAGTTACAGACTGGAATCTAATCGAGGGGTTCAGGATGGTTTATATATAGAATAACAGATACCGGGGAGTGAGTTACAGACTGGAATCTAATCGAGGGGTTCCGGGTGGTTTATATATAGAATAACAGATACCCGGGAGTGAGTTAGGGACTGGAATCTAATCGAGGGGATCGGGGTGGTTTATATATAGAATAACAGACACCCGGGAATGGGTTACAGACTGGAATCTAATCGAGGTGTTCGGGGTGGTTTATATTTAGAATAACAGATACCCGGGAGTGAGTTACAGACTGGAATCTAATCGAAGGGTTCGGGGTGGTTTATATATAGAATAACAGATACCCGGGAGTGAGTTACAGACTGGAATCTAATCGAGGGGTTCAGGGGGTTTATATATAGAATAACAGATACCCGGGAGTGAGTTACAGACTGGAATCTAATCGAAGGGTTCGGGGTGGTTTATATATAGAATAACAGATACCCGGGAGTGAGTTACAGACTGGAATCTAATCGAGGGTTCTGGGTGGTTTATATATAGAATAACAGACACCCAGGAGTGAGTTACAGACTGGAATCTAATCGAGGGGTTCGGGGTGGTTTATATATAGAATAACAGATACCCGGGAGTGATTACAGACTGACTGGAATCTAATCGAGGGGATCGGAGTGGTTTATATATAGAATAACAGATACCCGGGAGTGAGTTACAGACTGGAATCTAATCGAGGGGTTCGGGGTGGTTTATATACAGAATAACAGATACCCGGGAGTGAGTTACAGCCTGGAATCTAATCTAGGGGTTTGGGGTGGTTTATATATAGAATAACAGATACCCGGGAGTGAGTTACAGACTGGAATCTAATCGAGGGGTTCGGGGTGGTTTATATATAGAATAACAGATACCCGGGAGTGAGTTACAGACTGGAATCTAATCGAGGGGTTTGCGGTGGTTTATATATAGAATAACAGATACCCGGGAGTGAGTTAGGGACTGAAATGTAATCGAGGGGATCGGGGTGGTTTATATATAGAATAACAGACACCCGGGAATGAGTTACAGACTGGAATCTAATCGAGGTGTTCGGGGTGGTTTATATATAGAATAGCAGATACCCGGGAGTGCGTTACAGACTGGTATCTAATCGAGGGGTTCGGGGTGGTTTATATATAGAATAACAGATACCCGGGAGTGAGTTACTGACTGGAATCTAATCGAGGGGTTTGGGGTGGTTTATATATAGAATAACAGATACCCGGGAGTGAGTTACTGACTGGAATCTAATCGAGGGGTTTGGGGTGGATAATATATAGAATAACAGATACCCGGGAGTGAGTTACTGACTGGAATCTAATCGAGGGGTTTGGGGTGGTTTATATATAGAATAACAGATACCCGGGAGTGAGTTACAGACTGGAATCTAATCGAGGGGTTCGGGGTGGTTTATATATAGAATAACAGATACCCGGGAGTGAGTTACTGACTGGAATCTAATCGAGGGGTTTGGGGTGGTTTATATATAGAATAACAGATACCCGGGAGTGAGTTACAGACTGGAATCTAATCGAGGGGTTCGGGGTGGTTTATATATAGAATAACAGATACCTGGGAGTGAGTTACAGACTGGAATCTAATCGAGGGGTTCAGGGGGTTTATATATAGAATAACAGATACCCGGGAGTGAGTTACAGACTGGAATCTAATCGAGGGGTTCGGGGTGGTTTATATAAAGAATAACAGATACCCGGGAGTGAGTTACAGACTGGAATCTAATCGAGGGGTTCAGGCGGTTTATATATAGAATAACAGATACCCGGGAGTGAGTTGCTGACTGGAATCTAATCGAGGGGTTCGGGGTGGTTTATATATAGAATAACAGATACCCGGGAGTGAGTTACAGACTGGAATCTAATCGAGGGGTTCAGGGGGTTTATATATAGAATAACAGATACTCGGGAGTGAGTTACAGACTGAATCTAATCAAAGGGTTCAGGGTGGTTCATATATAGAATAACAGATACCCGGGAGTGAGTTACAGACTGGAATCTAATCGAGGGGTTCGGGGTGGTTTATATACAGAATAACAGATACCCGGGAGTGAGTTACAGACTGGAATCTAATCGAGGGGTTCGGGTTGGTTTATATATAGAATAACAGATACCCGGGAGTGAGTTACAGACTGGAATCTAATCGAGGGCTTCGGGATGGTTTATATATAGAATAACAGGTACCCGGGAGTTATAGACTGGAATCTAATCGAGGGCTTCGGGATGGTTTATATATAGAATAACAGATACTCGGCAGTGAGTTACAGACTGGAATCTAATCGAGGGGTTCGGGGTGGTTTATATATAGAATAACAGATACCCGGGAGTGAGTTACAGACTTGAATCTAATCGAGGGGTTCGGGCTGGTTTATATATAGAATAATAGATACCCGGGAGTGAGTTACAGACTGGAATCTAATCGAGGGGTTTGGGGTGGTTTATATATAGAATAACAGATACCCGGGAGTGAGTTACAGACTGGAATCTAATCGAGGGGTTTGGGATGGTTTATATATAGAATAACAGATACCCGGGAGTGAGTTACAGACTGGAATCTAATCGAGGGGTTCGGGATGGTTTATATACAGAATTACAGATTCCCGGGAGTGAGTTACAGACTTGAATCTAATCGAGGGGTTCGGGGTGGTTTATATATAGAATAACAGATACCCGGGAGTGAGTTACAGACTGGAATCTAATCGAGGGCTTCGGGATGGTTTATATACAGAATTACAGATTCCCGGGAGTGAGTTACAGACTTGAATCTAATCGAGGGGTTCGGGGTGGTTTATATATAGAATAACAGATACCCGGGAGTGAGTTACAGACTGGAATCTAATCGAGGGCTTCGGGATGGTTTATATATAGAATAACAGGTACCCGGGAGTTACAGACTGGAATCTAATCGAGGGCTTCGGGATGGTTTATATATAGAATAACAGATACCCGGCAGTGAGTTACAGACTGGAATCTAATCGAGGGGTTCGGGGTGGTTTATATATAGAATAACAGATACCCGGGAGTGAGTTACAGACTGGAATCTAATCGAGGGGTTCGGGGTGGTTTATATACAGAATAACAGATACCCGGGAGTGAGTTACAGACTGGAATCTAATCGAGGGGTTTGGGATGGTTTATATATAGAATAACAGATACCCGGGAGTGAGTTACAGACTGGAATCTAATCGAGGGGTTCGGGATGGTTTATATACAGAATTACAGATTCCCGGGAGTGAGTTACAGACTTGAATCTAATCGAGGGGTTCGGGGTGGTTTATATATAGAATAACAGATACCCGGGAGTGAGTTACAGACTGGAATCTAATCGAGGGCTTCGGGATGGTTTATATATAGAATAACAGATACCCGGGAGTGAGTTACAGACTGGAATCTAATCGAGGGGATCGGGGTGGTTTATATATAGAATAACAGATGCCCGGGAGTGAGTTACAGACTGGAATCTAATCGAGGGGTTCGGGGTGGTTTATATATAGAATAACTGATACCCGGGAGTGAGTTACAGACTGGAATCTAATCGAGGGGTTCGGGGTGGTTTATATATAGAGTAACAGATACCCGGGAGTGAGTTACAGACTGGAATCTAATCGAGGGGTTCGGGGTGGTTTATATATAGAATAACAGATACCCGGGAGTGAGTTAGAGACTGGAATCTAATCGAGGGCTTCGGGATGGTTTATATATAGAATAACAGATACCCGGGAGTGAGTTACAGACTGGAATCTAATCGAGGGGTTCAGGGTGGTTTATATATAGAATAACAGATACACGGGAGTGAGTTACAGACTGGAATCTAATCGAGGGGCTCGGGGTGGTTTATATATAGAATAACAGATACCCGGGAGTGAGTTACAGACTAGAATCTAATCGAGGGGTTCGGGGTGGTTTATATATAGAATAACAGATACCCGGGAGTGAGTTACAGACTGGAATCTAATCGAGGGGCTCGGGGTGGTTTATATATAGAATAACAGATACCCGGGAGTGAGTTACAGACTAGAATCTAATCGAGGGGTTCGGGGTGGTTTATATATAGAATAACAGACACCCGGGAGTGAGTTACAGACTAGAATCTAATCGAGGGGTTCGGGGTGGTTTATATATAGAATAACAGATACCCGGGAGTGAGTTACAGACTGGAATCTAATCGAGGGGTTCGGGGTGGTTTATATATAGAATAACAGATACCCGGGAGTGAGTTACAGACTGGAATCTAATCGAGGGGTTCGGGGTGGTTTATATATAGAATAACAGATACCCGGGAGTGAGTTACAGACTGGAATCTAATCGAGGGGATCGGGGTGGTTTATATATAGAATAACAGATACCCGGGAGTGAGTTACAGACTGGAATCTAATCGAGGGGTTCGGGGTGGTTTATATATAGAATAACAGATACCCGGGAGTGAGTTACAGACTGGAATCTAATCGAGGGGCTAAGCTGTTTAATGGGCAGCCAGATTTGAAGTGAGTTGCAGCCTGGAGTCTGAGGAAAGTGGAGTTACTCACCGAGCATCCCTCGGGCCTGCGGAGAGAGCCCGTTACCCTGCACCACGTAGAAGCCGAGATGGTTGCGCTGCAGCGGGGAGGGGTGGGCGTGGCGGTGGAGGAGGATCAGGAAGCGGGTTTCCTCACCCTGCCACAGGCTGGCGCCCGCCGCCCGGGACACGGAGAGCTTCAGTCCGGGCCTGCGGGTGATTGAGCTGGGCTCCCACGGGACGGCGAGCCGCTTCCCCCCTTCCTCCAGGCTGACGCCCTCCCGGCCGACGTGGACCGCGTAGCCTCCGGAACCCGGACTCGCCACCCGCACGGTGATCCGGTCGAAAAAGTTCCGGGGGCGGCTCGCATGCTGGGGGTCGACCGGCGCCCCCTCCAAATGGCCATCGACCGTGACCCCTGGGGAAGGAGGGAAGAGAACGGTTAGAGCCGTGTTGGTCCCGGCCTTTGCAAAGAGCAGTGCCACCTTCTCACTCTCCCCATGCCCCAGCCCCTGCCTCGCTCTTTCCCTCAACATAATCACTGCACATTCTCCCCCTCCGATTCCCCCGAGGGAGAATCAGCTCCCGCTGCCTCTCTCAGGCAACACCATCCGCATCGCAGCAACTCACTGCATCAACAATTCAAGTTCTCCTCGTCCCCCTCCCTGGGGCAGCACGGTAGCACGGTGGTTAGCATAAATGCTTCACAGCTCCAGGGTCCCAGGTTCGATTCCCGGCTGGGTCACTGTCTGTGTGGAGTCTGCACGTCCTCCCCGTGTGTGCGTGGGTTTCCTCCAGGTGCTCCGGTTTCCTCCCACAGTCCAAAGATGTGCGGGTTAGGTGGATTGGCCATGCTAAATTGCCCGTAGTGTCCTAAAATGTAAGGTTAAGGGGGGGGGGGGTTGTTGGGTTACGGGTATAGGGTGGATACGTGGGTTTGAGTAGGGTGATCATTGCTCGGCACAACATCGAGGGCCGAAGGGCCTTTTCTGTGCTGTACTGTTCTGTGTTCTGTGTTCCTCCTATTGCTCTCTGTGCCTGGGTACCAGCGGTGATGGGGATGATGGTGTCGTGGGCCCGTCTCAGGCTGAGTAATCCAGAGGCTTGTGATAAACTGCGTTGTGGATACGGCGAGGGGGTTCCGGGTTCGAAACCCACTGCTGCAATTCGCTCGACTCAAGGATCAAGACTCCGACCCTCCACCTGAGTGGCGGCGAAGTAGCCTCGATTGTCGTTGGAACTCACTCACGCCCACTTTCAGGGAGGGAACATCCAATTAGAATCCCTACAGTCCAGAACGAGGCCGTTCGGCCCATCGAGTCTGCACCGATTCTCTGGAGGAGCGCCCTGACCTCGGGCCACTCCCCCCCCCCCCCCCGCCCCCCGCCCTAGCCCTGTGACCCCCGCCCAACCTTGGGACGCTCAGGGGCAATTGGTCAACGCCGACCCTGCACATCTGTGGAGGAAACAGGAGCATCAGGAGGGAACCCACGCAGACACGGGGAGAAGGTGCAAACTCCACACAGTCACCCGAGGCTCGAAGCGACGCTGTGAGGCAGCAGTGCTAACCACTGTGCTGCCACGCCCTCCTTTTAAAAAAAATTCAAAACACCCAATTTATTTTTCCAATTAAGGGGCAATTTAGCATGGTCAATCAACCCACCCTCACCATACCCTCCTCAGCAGCATGGTAGCATTGTAGATAGCACAATTGCTTCACAGCTCCAGGGTCCCAGGTTCGATTCCCGGCTTGGGTCACTGTCTGTGTGGAGTCTGCACGTTCTCCCCGTGTGTGCGTGGGTTTCCTCCGGGTGCTCCGGTTTCCTCCCACAGTCCAAAGATGTGCAGGTTAGGTGGATTGGCCATGATAAATTGCCCTTAGTGTCCAAAATTGCCCTTAGTGTTGGGTGGGGTTACTGGGTTATGGGGATAGAGTGGAGGTGTTGACCTTGGGTAGGGTGCTCTTTCCAAGAGCCGGTGCAGACTCGATGGGCCGAATGGCCTCCTTTAGTACTGTAAATTCTATGATCAAGTCAGGAGTGTGATGGACTCTCCCACTCGCCTGGATGAGCGCGGCTCCGACAACACTCGAGAAGCTCGACACCATCCAGGGCAAAGCAGCCCCCACCCCCCCCCTCCCCCCCGCTTGATCGACACACTAACCCCCACCTTCAACACCCACTCCCTCCACCCACCGACGCACAGCGGCAGCCGTGTGTACCGTCTACAAGATGGACGGCAGCCACTCGCCAAGGCTCCTTCGACAGCGCCGCCCTAACCCACCACCTCTACCCCCTAGAAGGACGAGGGCAGCAGACGCCACGGGGAATACCCACCGTTCACCCCCCCCCCCCCCTCACCCCCAGACACACACCATCCCGACTTGGAAATATATCGGCCGTTCCTTCACCGTCGCCGGCTCAGAAACTTGGAACCCTCCCTAACAGCACGGTGACGCAGTGGGTCAGCCCTGTTGCCTCACGGCGCTGAGGTCCCAGGTTCGATCCCGGCTCTGGGTCACTGTCCGTGTGGAGTTTGCACATTCTCCCCGTGTTTGCGTGGGTTTCGCCCCCACAACCCAAAGATGTGCGGGGTAGGTGGATTGGCCACGCTAAATTGCCCCTTAATTGGAAAAAATGAATTGGCGACACTAAATTTTAAAAAAAAGGGATGGACAATAAATGCTGAGCTGAGCAAGTGACAGAAAAACGAGGGTACTGAGTATTATTAATAATAATAATCTTTATCAGTGTCATAAGTAGGCTTACACCAAGGTGAGGTGGTGGTGTAGTGGTATTGTCCCTGGACTGGTAATTCACAGACCCACAGTAATGCTCTGGCGACCCAGGTTCAAATCCCGTCACTGCCGATGGTGAAATTTGTGTTCGGTCTTGAGCCTGTTACACAGGAACAGGAGGAGGCCCATTCAGCCCCTCTCCAGCCTGTTACACTGGAACAGGAGGTGGCCCATTCAGCCCCTGTTCAGCCTGTTACACAGGAAGAGGAGCAGGCCCATTCAGCCCCTCTCCAGCCTGTTACGCAGGAACAGGAGGTGGCCCATTCAGCCCCTCTCCAGCCTGTTACACAGGACCAGGAGGAGGCCCATTCAGCCCCTCTCCAGCCTGTTACACTGGAACAGGAGGAGGCCCATTCAGCCCCTCTCCAGCCTGTTACACTGGAACAGGAGGAGGCCCATTCAGCCCCTCTCCAGCCTGTTACACAGGACCAGGAGGAGGCCCATTCAGCCCCTCTCCAGCCTGTTACACTGGAACAGGAGGAGGCCCATTCAGCCCCTCTCCAGCCTGTTACGCAGGAACAGGAGGTGGCCCATTCAGCCCCTCTCCAGCCTGTTACACAGGACCAGGAGGAGGCCCATTCAGCCCCTCTCCAGCCTGTTACACAGGAACAGGAGGTCCATTCAGCCCCTCTCGAGCCTGTTACACAGGAGGAGGCCCATTCAGCCCCTCTCCAGCCTGTTACACAGGAACAGGAGGCCCATTCAGCCCTTCTTGAGCCTGTTCTGCCATCCAATGAGATAATTTCTGACCTGTGATTTAACTCCATACACTCCCATATCCCTTCAAGCCAGTGAACCCCCCCCCCCCCCCCCCCCCCCCCCCCCCCCCCCCCCCGCTCCGCTCGCTGCCACCGCACCTGAGACCGGGTCCTCGACCAAACGCAAGGTGTCGTCCGCCTGCCCGTCCACTGTGAAACAAATGGTCTCGTTCGAGTGCGGAATCCGGATGACAAAGTGAGGATCACCATCCACTGATAGAGAAATAGAGGGAAAGAAAGAGACAGAGATAGACAGAGAGAGAGTGACAATGAGACAGAGAGATGGAGAGAGAGAGAGACGGAGAGAAAGACAGAGAGAGAGTGACAATGAGACAGAGAGATGGAGAGAGAGAGAGACGGAGAGAAAGACAGAGAGAGAGTGACAATGAGACAGAGAGATGGAGAGAGAGAGAGACGGAGAGAAAGACAGAGAGAGAGACAGAGAGAGATGGAGAGTGAGAGACATGCAGACAGAGAAAGAGAGAGAGAGAGAGACAGAGAGATAAAGCGGGAGAGGGAGAAAAAGAGACAGAGGGAGTGAGAGAGCCAGAAAGAGAGAGAGAGAGAGAGAGGGACAGAGTGAGAGAGAGAGAGAGAGACAGAGGGAGAGGGAGCGACAGAGAGAGCCAGAGAGAGAGAGAGACAGAGAGAGACAAAGAGAGAGAGACAGAGAGAGAAACAGAAAGTGAGAGAGAGAAAGATAAAGCGGGAGAGAGGGAGAAAAATAGAGACAGAATGTCAGAGAGAGAGAGAGAGAGAGAGACAGAGAGAGAGACAGAAAGAGAGACAGAGAGAGAGAGAGAGGCAGAGAGAGCGAAACAGAGAAAGAGACAGTTAGACATGTTTGGAACAACAATTGTGAAGGCCACATTCATCATAAACTAGCGAAGGATGCTGAGGGAGCGCCGCACTGTCGGAGGGTCAGTGCTGAGGGAGCGCCGCACTGTCGGGGGGTCAGTGCTGAGGGAGCGCCGCACTGTCGGAGGGTCAGGGCTGAGGGAGCGCCGCACTGTCGGAGGGTCAGTGCTGAGGGAGCGCCGCACTGTGGGAGGGTCAGTGCTGAGGGAGCGCCGCACTGTCGGAGTGTCAGTGCTGAGGGAGCGCTGCACTGTCGGAGGGTCAGTGCTGAGGGAGTGCCGCACTGTCGGAGGGTCAGTGCTGAGGGAGCGGCGCACTGTCGGAGGGTCAGTGCTGAGGGAGGGCCGCACTGTCAGAAGGTCAGTGCTGAGGGAGCGCTGCACTGTCGGAGGGTCAGTGCTGAGGGAGGGCCGCACTGTCAGAGGGTCAGTATTGAGGGAGCGCTGCACTGTCGGAGGGTCAGTATTGAGGGAGCGCTGCACTGTCGGAGGGTCAGTATTGAGGGAGCGCTGCACTGTCGGAGGGTCAGTATTGAGGGAGCGCTGCACTGTCGGAGGGTCAGTATTGAGGGAGCGCCGCACTGTCGGAGGGTCAGTATTGAGGGAGCGCTGCACTGTCGGAGGGTCAGTGCTGAGGGAGCGCCGCACTGTCGGAGGGTCAGTGCTGAGGGAGCGCCGCACTGTCGGAGGGTCAGTGCTGAGGGAGCGCCGCACTGTCGGAGGGTCAGTGCTAAGGGAGCGCCGCACTGTCAGAGGGTCAGTGCTGAGGGATCACCGCACTGTGGGAGGGTCAGTACTGAGGGAGCGCTGCACTGTCAGAGGGTCAGTACTGAGGGAGCGCTGCACTGTCAGAGGGTCAGTGCTGAGGGAGTGCCGCACTGTCAGAGGGTCAGTGCTGAGGGAGCGCCGCACTGTCAGAGGGTCAGTGCTGAGGGAGCGCCGCACTGTCAGAGGGTCAGTGCTGAGGGAGCGCCGCACTGTCAGAGGGTCAGTGCTGAGGGAGCGCCGCACTGTCGGAGGGTCAGTACTGAGGGAGCGCTGCACTGTCAGAGAGTCAGTGCTGAGGGAGTGCCGCACTGTCGGAGGGTCAGTGCTGAGGGAGCGCCGCATTGTCGGAGGGTCAGTGCTGAGGGAGCGCTGCACTGTCGGAGGGGCTGTTTGTCAGAATGAAGCAAAATTACCCTTCTGCCCTCCCAAGTGGGTGTAAGGATCAGAGAAGACTTGGGGGGATGGTGGGGGTGGGGGGGACGGCGGGGGTGGGGGATGAATTGTCACAGTGTTGTTGGACTGATATTTATTCCTCCTGTAATATAACCGAAATAAAAAAGAACAGATGACCCAATGACAATGTTTTTTTTGGGCTGCTGCTTCGCATAAATTGGACATCTTGTGTTCTAATAGACAATTAGCGAATGCATTCAGCAAGGAGGGTGGAGGGCGTGTGGATGTTCTCAGGCCAGAGCTTAGTGGGGAGATCCACCAGCTCCAGCCGTAACCTCCTCTCAAACAGGCCAAAGTACAGGAACGGGGCTGGGTGGAGTCCCTGCACCAAACACTTAAAGTAACCAAAAGCCTTCGGCCTACAAGATGGCTGCCGCCAGTATGAGGTGGTCAGCAATTGAAGATCACTCTCCAGGCACTGCACCCCGGAGGGAAAAAAACCTGCGGTGAGCATTTCTCTCTCCCAGATTAGAAGAAAATATAGGAAATGGGAGTTAAACAAAAAGGCCGCTTGGCGGACAGCCCAGCATCTTCCAATTCGGCAGTGAGTCATCTCAAGGAGAGATGCAGCGGTGGGTTGTATAATGGCTGCAGTGGGGCAATCAGGTGATGTGGCGAATTAAATCTGGAATTCTCACCCCCTTCTCTTCCCACACCAGTCAAACAGCCAGGCGTGTCTCAGAGCCTCCAGGCAGCTCCCGTCTGAGTGAAACTCTGGTGCGGAGGGGGAATCATCACAGGAAGAAGTTGTGCATGTGATTTAACTTCACCATTTGGCTGGATTCCTCTACGTGACTGCAGCATATATTGGAGAGAGGGCGGCGTGGGGCTGGTGGGCGTGGGGCTGGGCGGAGGCGATAAAGCCTACAGAAATGATGTTCAACTGGGCGGTAACCCTGGCAACGAGAATGGGTGAAGGGATTTGTTGCTCTATGCCGAGTTGGGGCCAAGTTGTTGATTGGGGCCTTGTTGCTGTTCGGGGCCTAGTTGTTGTTCAGGCCCTAGTTATTGTTCGGGACCTAGTTGTTGTTCGGGGCCTAGTTGTTTGTTTGCAGTCTAGTTGTTGTTCGGGGCTTAGTTGTTGTTTGGGGCCTATTTATTTGTTCAGGGCCTAGTTGTTGTTTGGGGCCTAGTTGTTGTTTGGGGCCTAGTTATTTGTTCGGGACCTAGTTATTTATTTGGGGCCTAGTTGTCGGTCGGGGCCCAGTTGTTTGTTCAGGGCCTAGTTGTTGGTTTGGGCCTAGTTGTTGGTTTGGGCCTAGTTGTTGGCCAGAGCCCAGTTGTTTGTCTGCGGCCTAGTGGTTGGTCGGGGCCTAGTTATTGGTCGGGGCCCAATTTTTTGGTCGGGACCGAGTTGTTGGTTTGGGCCCAGTTGTTCGGCATCTGTAATTAAAATCAAGCTTTGTGCATCAACAATTCTGTGACTACATAAAAGAATACATGTGATTCACGTGACTCCTCAGAAATGCACCCTACCCCATTTCCCATGCAAATTACAGTAGGACCCAGTTCAAACTTACCAGAGAAATGGTATGAAGCCGAGTCATCGAATGCTATGAATCCCGATACGTATGCTGCCAATTTGAGAAAAATGACACATATTCAAAAACAGCACGGGGTTAGATACAGAATAAAGCTCCCTCCACACTGTCTCCATTAAACACTCCCAGGACAGGTACAGCACGGGGTTAGATACAGAGTAAAGCTCCCTCTGCACTGTCCCCATCAAACACTCCCAGGACAGGTACAGCACGGGGTTAGATACAGAGTAAAGCTCCCTCTGCACTGTCCCCATCAAACACTCCCAGGACAGGTACAGCACGGGGTTAGATACAGAGTAAAGCTCCCTCTACTCTGTCCCCATCAAACACTCCCAGGACAGGTACAGCACGGGGTTAGATACAGAGTAAAGCTCCCCCTACACTGTCCCCATCAAACACTCTCAGGACAGGTACAGCACGGGGTTAGATACAGAGTAAAGCTCCCCCTACACTGTCCCCATCAAACACTCCCAGGACAGGTACAGCACGGGGTTAGATACAGAGTAAAGCTCCCTCTACACTGTCCCCATCAAACACTCCCAGGACAGGTACAGCACGGGGTTAGATACAGAGTAAAGCTCCCTCTACACTGTCCCCATCAAACACTCCCAGGACAGGTACAGCACGGGGTTAGGTACAGAGTAAAGCTCCCTCTACACTGTCCCCATCAAACACTCCCAGGACAGGTACAGCACGGGGTTAGATACAGAGTAAAGCTCCCTCTACACTGTCCCCATCAAACACTCCCAGGACAGGTACAGCACGGGGTTAGATACAGAGTAAAGCTCCCTCTACACTGTCCCCATCAAACACTCCCAGGACAGGTACTGCACAGGGTTGGATACAGAGTAAAGCTCCCTCTACACTGTCCCCATCAAACACTCCCAGGACAGATACAGCACGGGGTTAGATACAGAGTAAAGCTCCCTCTACACTGTCCCCATCAAACACTCCCAGGACAGATACAGCACGGGGTTAGATACAGAGTAAATCTCCCTCTACACAGTCCCCATCAAACACTCCCAGGACAGGTACAGCACGGGGTTAGATACAGAGTAAAGCTCCCTCTACACTGTCCCCATCAAACACTCCCAGGACAAGTACAGCACGGGGTTAGATACAGATTAAAGCTCCCTCTACACTGTCCCCATCAAACACTCCCAGGGCAGGTATAGCACGGGGTTAGATACAGAGTAAAGCTCCCTCTACACTGTCCCCATCAAACACTCCCAGGACAGGTACAGCACGGGGTTAGATACAGAGTAAAGCTCCCTCTACACTGTCCCCATCAAACACTCCCAGGACAGGTACAGCACGGGGTTAGATACAGAGTAAAGCTCCCTCTACACTGTCCCCATCAAACACTCCCAGGACAGGTACAGCACGGGGTTAGATACAGAGTAAAGCTCCCTCTACACTGTCCCCATCAAACACTCCCAGGACAGGTACAGCACGGGGTTAGATACAGAGTAAAGCTCCCTCTACACTGTCCCCATCAAACACTCCCAGGACAGGTACAGCACGGGGTTAGATACAGAGTAAAGCTCCCTCTACACTGTCCCCATCAAACACTCCCAGGACAGGTACAGCACGGGGTTAGATACAGAGTAAAGCTCCCTCTACACTGTCCCCATTAAACACACCCAGGACAGGTACAGCATGGGGTTAGATACAGAGTGAATCTCCCTTTACCCTATTTGATTGACGGACTGTTACTTCCCCAACGGGAGGGCATGCAAACCAAGACTCTTCTCTGGTGGCCGCAGTTGGCAGGTTGGTGATATTCTGATTGGTGAAATGTCTGCCGATGGCCCTCCCGAGTCCTGGTTAAGTTGTCCGTGACCATCCCCACCGCTGGTCCTGCTCCGCGCAACGACGCAAACCTTCCGGACTACCGGCCTGACCGCTGCTCATACCAGGGTCACGGTCGGGTGGGGAGGGGGGGGGGGTGGGGGGGGGGGGGGTGGGGGGGGGGGAGCGGTTGGAGGCGGAGGGGTGGGCAAAAATATCAATCGGCTCTCACCCTCATCCGGGTTGACGTCCGGATAGTCCCAGTCTAACTCCGGATCGGTGTCCAGGCCTGAAACAAGACGCCCCAAATTAAGGTGACAATTCTCGCCGGGCGGTTACTGAGCTTGACGTTTGCTGAAACGCGAGACGCATCGCCGACCCACTCAAGGGAAAGCCACCATTTCAGGGATTGACCGCGTTGTCTGATTGCTGATCGGTCGGCAAGTCAGCTCTGATCGACCGAGCCTTGAGACTGCCCCTGGGGGGGGCGGGAGAGTGGGGGGTGGGGGGGGTAGGGGGGGGTGCGGTGCGGTGGTGGCGCTCTTTGATCCCCAAGCCCGCGGGGGGAAACCCGAAGGAAAGAAAAAGGCGTGCGGCTTGGACACGTCCCTTTTGCTTGCAGAGCACGGGTCCCCCGCGGTGAACCCACGGCCCCTCCAGCGAGTATTAATTAATTAATTTTTGACGTTTCCTCTTGCCCACGCCTGCCACAATACGGAATTTTGATTGGAACCATCAACCGTGGTGAGATTCGAACCAGGAACGTTGCTCCCGGTGTATGGTTTGCCAATCCAGTGGCCAGAGGTTGAACCAAATGTCATTCGTCTGCTATAAGGGATCATTTCAAATTTCAAATTTAAACATCCTTTGGGCACGCATATATGAGCCTCATTACTGAACGTAAATTGGCCTTTAGTGGCTCCGTTGGCGCACTCTAGATTCTTCAGCAAGTGCTCCCCATTTGGGGAATCGTGCAGATCAGTGGCCATTTTGTTTTGGGTTTGCTTTTTACAAGCCTGGGATGGCTGAACACGGTCTGCCCTCGATCTGGCCCACGACAGGCAAGCGAAGGAGCACGCTGCTTCATTCGGTCGGGCCAATGGCCGATTGTTGCTGGAGGTTGTCAGGTCTTCGCGCCGTGTCTTTACATCGCCTGGTTCCCTTTGCTGGCCTGTCCCCACCATCATGTCTCTGAGACCGATTCCCCCTCATTGAGTCCACTTACCAATGGCGCGGTTCCCTCACGTTTGCTTACCGTGATAATCAAGGAGCGGTAATGGTTGGACAAGCAGTTCTGTTGGGAATAGAGCAACAATGAACATCCGAACGTTCCGAGTCCACGTAGAAAATAATTACAAAGGGGGAAAAAAAGCCCCATCAAAGTGAACCCCTAGAGGTTTAGCCACCTGTCACCATCCTAGTGCTGGATGGATGTTTGTTAGATGAATTTGCAGAAGGCTTTTGGCAAAGTTCCACATGAGAGACTGTTAGCAACAGTGAGGGGAAGCATGGATTTGGAGTCAAAACTATTGCACAGAAAGAGGCCATTCAACCCACAGCACCTCGAGAGGGCAGATCACTCAATTACGTGGCACCCCCTCCTCTACCCTTTACCCCTTAGCCCTGAGAACCTCTCTCCCTTTGGAAAGTTACGACTGAAGCTGCTTCCATTTGTAAGGGCCCTCTGATTTGTTCAACCTATTCCCTTATTTTTCCCTTCCTTTTATTTTTGCTATTGTCATTTCGATTCATGGATGATTAAATGACCTGTGACTTTAATGTGTGTTGTATCGTTACGACCAAGGGGCAGACTGATTGCAGCCTTTAGCTCAAACAAGCGGATTCCTGCTGTTTTAGACTGGCATCAGTGATGACTCGCTTTGACTGACTTGGGTGGTGGCCAATGAACTGGTTGGCAGGGAAGCTTGCCATCATCTGAATTTTTTGCCTTGAGGCCTTATTATTTCACCCCTTCGCACCCCTCTGTGTTTGTCTGTCCTGCGTGTGTGTGGGTAGAGGGTAGGACAGCTGCCTTTATTTCTGTTATAAATCAATAAAAATTTACAAACCTGGTGACTGTAATTATTGGGCAGCCGCGGGCCAAAGACTTTGGGTATTTTTTGATCAGAATTATTGGTTAATTCACTGGTGTTGGGACTCTGGGGCCCGTGGGGTTTGAATTGACCGTACAGACCTTATTGCCCTTTCAGACCCATGGGCGGGATTCTCCCAGCCCAGGACGGTTCGGAGAATCGCCGGATCGGGTCGGGTGCGATTCGTGCCCTGACGCCCGTCCCCGATTGTCCGGAGATCGGAGAATCGCCGCCATTGGCGCCGGTCGGGGCCGAATACCAGCGATTCTCCGTCCGGGATGGGCCGAGTGGCCACCAAGAAAGCCAAGCCCTGCCGGCTCCCTCACATGTGGTCTTGGGACCTTGGTATCCATCCTGTCGGGGGCGGCCTTGTGGGGGGGAGGGGAAGGGGGGGTGTCCGACCCTGGGGGGGGGGGGGCTCTCCACCGTGGCCTGGCCCGCGGTCGGGGCCTACCAATCGGCGGGCCGGCCTCTCCTGGTGGGGGCCTCTTTTGCTCCGTGCCGGCCCCTGTGGCCCTACGCCATGTTGCGTCGGGGCCGGCGCGGAGGAGGAAGACGCCGCCATTTTGCACCGGCTGCGGCGCGCATGCGCAAACCCGTGCTGCACGTTTAACGCATCTGGAGCGGCGCGAGTCGCTGCGGTGACGTGCTGGCCCCCAGAGGGGCTGGTTTAGCTCACAGGGCTAAATCGCTGGCTTTTAAAGCAGACCAAGGCAGGCCAGCAGCACGGTTCGATTCCCGTACCGGCCTCCCCGAACAGGCGCCGGAATGTGGCGACTAGGGGCTTTTCACAGTAACTTCATTGAAGCCTACTCGTGACAATAAGCGATTTTCATTTCATTTTCATTTCACTAAGCGGTGCGATGACGCCGTGGTTAAACTCTCCGGATTTAACGACGATGTCAACACTCTTCAGAAACGAGAATCCCGCCCCGGATTGGAGAATAAGATGTGGGAGCAGGGGGAGGCCACTCGGGGGGGGGGGGGGGGGGGGGGCCCGCACTCAGTATGATCACAGCTCATCTGATTCTCACCACATTCCCACCTTTCACCCCCATGACCTTTCACCCCCCCCTCGTTAACCGGGAACCTGTCCACCTCGTCCTGAGAAACATTCCCAGATTCTGCTTTCCCCGCCTCCTGAGGAAGAAAATTCCAGAGACTCTCGACCCTCAGAGAAAAAAAATTCTCCTCATCTCCGTCCGAAATGGGGGACCTCCTTATTTTTAAACATTGACCCCCCCCCCCCCCCCCCCGCCATATTGTCCCACAAGAGGAAACAGCCTCCCACATCGACCCTGTCAAGACCCCACCTCAGGACTCGATGAGTCTGGTATCTGTTTCCTACCCTCCATGTGAGACTAGTTGAAATCACTAGAGTGCAGAAGGAGGCCATTCGGCCCATCGAGTCTGCACCCGACCCTTGGAAAGAGCAGCGCACCTAGTCCCATTCCTCCCCCCCCCCCCCCCCCCCTCTGCCTTATCCCTGTAACCTCCACCTGACCTGCACATCTTTGGACACTAAGGGGCAATTTAGCATGGCCAATCCACCTGGTCCGCCCATCTTTGGACTGTGGGAGGAAACCGGAGCACCCGCAGGAAACCCACGCAAACTCTGCACAGGCAGTGACCCGAGGCCGGAATCGGACCCGGGGTCCCTGACACTGGGATGCAGCTGTGCTAACCACTGTGCCACCCTGGGAAGAAGAAATTGAACTGAGGTACATGATATGAATGGATCTGAGTAGACAGAGAGCAATGGGACTAATTTCACCGACCATACCAAGCTGGGGAAGGCAAGCTGCGGGGAGGACACAAAGGCTCCCAGGTCGAGTGAGTGGGCAGCAGCTGGTCGGGGGGGTGGGGGGGGGGCAGTGTGTGGGGAGGTGTGACGTTATTGTCTTCGATCCGAGGATATAAGAGCAGCACATTTGTTTTAGTAAGTGTGACAGCTGGAAACGTTGATGTTCATAGCGACTCGGATACACTGGTACCAGGGGGCGCAGAGAGTTAGTGCGTCGGTGCAGTCAGAAACCACCTTGGCCTTTATCGCGAGCGGGGGGGGGGGGGAACTGGAGCACGGGAATAAAGAGGTCTCGCTGCGATTGTACGGGGTTCAGGTGAGACCACGTCTGGAATAACTGGGCGCAAATTTGATCTCTACATTTTAAGAGGGGATGTTGCCTGGTATGGAGGGGGGGGGGGGCGGTGCAGCGAGGGATCACTAGATTGGGGCACCCCGGAGTGGGAGGGGGGGGGTTGACCTGCGATGAGAGGCTGAGTAAATGGGGTCTATGTTCCCTGGAGTTTGGAAGTACGAGAGGCAATCTCGGGGCTGGTTTAGCACAGGGCTAAACAGCTGGCTTTTAAAGCAGACCAGGGCAGGCCAGCAGCCCGGTTCAATTCACGTACCAGCCTCCCCGAACAGGTGCCGGAATGTGGCGACTAGGGGCTTTTCGCAGTAACTTCATTCGAAGCCTACTCGTGACAATAAGCGATTTTCATTTCATTTTTCTTTTCAATCTCGTTGACAGGTACGAGATTCTCGGGGATTTGACAGGGTGGGCCTTGAAAGATTGTCTCGGCTGGGCGGGAGTCTGGAACATCAGGGGTGGGGGGGGGGGGGTCTCGGGGTAAGGGGGCATGTGAGAGGGCGGGGCACGGTATCAGTATAATGGGTTGATGGGGAGGGGGGCGATCGTTTAGGACTGAGATGAGGAGAAATTTCTTCACTCAAAGGGTTGTGGCGTTTGGGGATTTCCCCCCCCCCCCCCCCCCCCCCCCCCCCCCCCCCCCCCCCCCGGGAGGGTTGGTGGAGGCTCCGTGGATGGAGGGTAGGGAGTGGGCAGGTTTGTGGTCTCCCGGGGAATTGAGGGAGCGGGCGGGGAAATTGGACTTGAAGCCCAAAGTCAGCCATGATGGCCTTGAATGGAGGAGCTCGATGGGCCGAATGGTGTACTCCCCCCCTCCCTTTTTCTTGTGGCGTGCTGTAAGCTGCCGTGAGCCTGAGAGAGCAGACATTTCAAAGCATTGAGCAGCACACCGTACAAGTAGATGTATCATCTCTGCACATCTCCAAGGATAAATACTACAGATGTATTGATTGTGTGCCATCTGGGATGGCCACTTACAATAAGAAACATGGACATTCGCAAAGCCTAAAGGGAAAGCACGGTAGCATGGTGGTTAGCACAATCGCTTCACAGCTCCAGGGTCCCAGGTTCGATTCCCGGCTGGGTCACTGTCTGTGCGGAGTCTGCACATCCTCCCCGTGTCTGCGTGGGTTTCCTCCGGGTGCTCCGGTTTCCTCCCACAGTCCAAAGATGTGCGGGTTAGGTGGATTGGCCATGCTAAATTGCCCTTAGTGTCCAAAATTGCCCTTAGTGTTGGGTGGGGTTACTGGGTTATGGGGATAGGGTGGAGGTGTTGACCTTGGGTAGGGTGCTCTTTCCAAGGGCCAGTGCAGACTCGATGGGCCGAATGGCCTCCTTCTGCACTGTAAATTCTATGAAATGTGGACAATGTATGATTCAGGCAGGCTCAGAGCCTGAATGTATATTTGTGAGCGAGGAATCCAGACAGCATCGAATCCCCCAACCGATTCGTATTTTAATGGCCAATCTCCGTAAGACAAAGGACTGATACTCGAGTAACCGATACAATTCCAGACACTTCGGTGCCACTCCCTGTACTTAGGAAGCCTAAACAACAGGGTCAATGACCTCTTAGAACACGCCCACCCATCAAGGCACCCGCCCCTTTATTGGCTCAGATCGAAGACAGTGATCGAGAACTGTCCAATTAATGGGGTCCAAACCTAAGGACCACCCCAAAAGAGCGCAAAACCCCCCACGGATAAAGAGAGACACTGCCATGTGTTCGATCTCTTTTGGACCTTGCGCTCCGGCAACGTCTATCTCCCAACTGCAGCACCACCAGAAGCAACTCCAAGTTTAATGGCCGCTACCAGATGGATGAGCCCAGCTGAGCAGCAGTTACTTCTCCAGACCCGATAGACCCAGAATCGGACAGCGGCCACGGTTCCTCTGACCTCAGCCGGATGCCTGAAGTTAAGTACAGGTTGTCATAGTTGTTAGGTGTAGTTTAAGTTTTAGAGCATTGAGTTCCATTCTGGGACCTCCCCACCTCAGGAAGGATATATTGACCTTGGAGAGGGTCACTGAGAGACTAATTGCGCAGAAGGGAGTAACTGTATTCAATTCTGGGGCCTCCCCACCTCAGGAAGGATATATTGACCTTGGAGAGGGTCACTGAGAGACTAATTGCGCAGAAGGGAGTAACTATTCAATTCTGGGGCCTCCCCACCTCAGGAAGGATATATTGACCTTGGAGAGGGTCACTGAGAGACTAATTGCGCAGAAGGGAGTAACTGTATTCAATTCTGGGGCCTCCCCACCTCAGGAAGGATATATTGACCTTGGAGTGGGTCACTGAGAAGCTAATTGCGCAGATGGGAGCAACTTTTTTTCAGTTCTAGCGCCCGCCCCACCCCCACCTCAGGAAGGAAAGATTTGGCCTCGGAGAGGGTCACTGAGAGACTAATTGCGCAGATGGGAGTGACTGTTTTCAGTTGTGTGCCCCCCCCCTACCTCAGGAAGGATGTATTGACCTTGGAAAGGGTCACTGAGAGACTAATTGCATAGGAGGGAGTAACTGCTTTCAGTTCTGGGGCCCCCATTTCAGGAAGAATATATTGGCCTTGGAGTTGGTAGGGATGGGTTATGGGGGATGTGGGTGCATCATAGATTCCTCACAACTATCCCGGTGCTGTAAGGGTTAGCTTCTGAGGACAGGTCGTACAGACCGGGCTTCTATGCGCTAGATGATCTAATCAAGGGGGTTTAAGATGCTTGAAGGATTCAATAGGGTCGATCGAGAGAAACTGTTTCCTCTGGTGGGGGCAGTTGGGGTATAATTTGGATAAATGCGAGGGCATCCACTTTGGTAGCAAAACCGGGAAGGCAGACTGTTATCTGAAGACCATAAATTAGGAGGGGAATGTGCAACGAGATCTGGGTGTCCTTGTGTACCATTCGCTGAAGGTAAGCATGCAGGTACAGCAGGCGGTAAAGAAGGCAAATGATATGTTGGCCTTCATTGCGAGAGGTTTCGAGTACAGGAGCAGGGATGTGTTGCTGCAATAGTACAGGGCCTTGGTGAGGCCATACCTGGAGTATTGTGGGCAGTTTGGTCTCCTTCTCTGAGGAAGGATGTTCTTGCTCCAGAGGGAGAGCAGCGAAGGTTTACCAGACTGATTCCAGGGATGGTGGGACTGACGTATGAGGAGATTGAGTCGGTTGGGATTGTATTCGCTGGAGTTCAGAAGAATGATGGGGAAATCTCAGAGAAAGCTATCAAATTCTAACAGGACTGGACAGGGTAGATGCAGGAAGGATGTTCCCGATGGTGGATGTGTCCAGAACCAGGGGTCACAGCCTGAGAATACAGGGTGGACCATTTAGGACAGAGATGAGGAGACATTTCTTCACCCAGAGAGAGGTCGGCCTGTGGAATTCGTCACCACAGGAAGTAGTTGTGTCCAAAGCATTGAATGTTTTCAAGAAGCAGTTAGATATAGAACTTAGCGCGAAGGGGGGGGGGGGGTCAAAGGACATGGGGGGAAGGCGGGATTAGGCTGTTGAGTTGGATGATCAGCCACGATCATAATGAATGGCAGAGCAGGCTCGAAGGGCTGAATGGCCTCCTCCTGCTACTATCTTCTCTGTTCAGTGAAGCCTTTGGGAATCGGTGCCCACGGTGGTCAAGGGTTCGGCTGATGCGAGGGACAGGGTTAAGCTTCATTGCTGCCCGTGCGATCGTGGGACGGAGGGGGCGCGGGTGTTGGCACATGGGCATTCACTTACCACTAGACAGCAACATGTTTGCACCAAGCAAATCCTCAGCATCCTTCGTGGGTTGCGGCCCGTGGACAAGTGGCACGTTTGTCGCCGGTGGGGTTGTCTCTGTCGTGGGCGGGCCTGGAGGCACCGGTGGGGTGGGTGTACCAAGGGCAACGGGCACAGCGGCCCCCTTCCCAGGGGTTGAGGCGGGGAGGCCTCCGCTCGAGGGGGTGGGGCTTCTGGCCGAGGGGGCTGAGCCGGCGGTGGGCGAGGGGGGACGGGCGCTCGCGGCGGTGGGCGAGGCCGTCGGGGTTGGCCCCTCCCCGCCGTCGCTGGGCTTGACGACCACCATGGAGGTCACCGGGGTGACGAAGTTGTACTTGAGCGACAGGGCGGTGGCCTTCTCCTTCAGCAGCCTGCGGCCCTCAGCGTCGTCCACCTTCAACCGGGTCTGCAGGAGCTCCCGAATGGTGTGGTAGGCCCAGAGCCTCTGGACGAAGCCCTCGGCCCGGGCCCCGGCTCGCGGACAGGCCGGACCGGGCTCAGTCCCGTTCAGCTGGATCTCGTTCTCCAGCTCCAGGGCCTCTGCCGAGCCTGAGGCCTGCAGCCGCACGTGCAGGGCCTCGTCCGACGGACCTTTCAGCCTGCCGGCCACCACCAGCTCCGAGCCGTTGAAGAAGGCGGGGAAGAGGGTCCGGGTCACGTCCTCCACCCGGTTGTCGAGGTAGTCGAGCTGGATGTCGAAGAGCAGAGGGCTGGCCACCTCGGCGTAGAAGCCCGTGAGCTGGAGGTGGGCGTCCGCGTCCTCGTAGATGCGCCGGGCCACGCCGCGATTGTCCAGTGACAGCCGCTGGAGGAAGGGGAAATCCACATCATCTCCGAAGCCCAGGCAGAAAAGGGACACGGAGCCCCCCATGGCCTCCTTGACGTTGCTGACGATGGTGTCGGTGGAGATGATCCCGGAGGTGGGCTCCCCATCCGTCAGGAATATAATCAGCGGCACCTTGTTTCCATCACCTCCTCCCGTCCGCCCGCCAGGCTCCGGTGACCTGTCGCCCTGGAAAAGCTTAGCTGCCGCTAGGAGTGCCCCATTGATGTCGGTCCCTGCAGGGGGAGAAGGTGGCATGGTCAGTACCACTCACGCCAGGGAGGGGGTCAACAGTGAGGGCGGATGGAGTGGGGGCGGAAGGCAGGATAACAGGCAGCTGGAGGAAGAAAGGCAGATTGAGAAAGCGAGAGAGAGAAAGAGAGACAGACAGCGACAGAGACAAAGCAGGAGAGAGACAAAGAGAGAGTGAGAGAGACAGGAAAGAAAGATACAGCGTGAAGGTGACAGACAGTCAGAAACGAGGCAGCGATGGAGTGACAGAAGGAGAGAAACAGTGAAAGACAGAGAGAAAGACACAAACAGAGTGGATAAAGTGAGGGAGAGAGATGGAGAGAGACAAAGAGGGAGAGCGACAGAGAGAGAGACAGATAGAGGGACAGAGAGTGAAAGAGAGAGAGGTAGAGTGAGAGAGACAGAGAGAGAGGTGGAGAGCGAGAGACAGAGAGAGGGACAGAGAAAGAGAGAGAGAGACAGAGAGAGACAGGGAGAGTGAGAGACAGGGAGAGAGAGAGAGGGAGAGACAGACAGAGAGAAGGAGAGAGAGACAGAGACAGAGAGAGAGACAGAGAAAGAGTGACAGAGAGGGAGAGTGAGAAAGACAGAGAGAGAGACAGAGAGAGACAGCGAAAGCGAGAGACAGACAGAGACAGAGAGAGAGACAGGGAGAGCGAGAGACAGGGAGAGCGAGAGACAGGGAGAGCGAGAGACAGGGAGAGACAGACAGAGAGAAGGAGAGAGACAGAGACAGAGAGAGAGACAGAAAGAGTGACAGAAAGGGAGAGTGAGAAAGACAGAGAGAGAGACAGAGAGAGACAGAGAAAGCGAGAGACAGAGAGAGAATGAGAAATAAATGGATGAGACAGAGACAAACCGAGATGGGCGAGAGACTGAAGGAGAGATAGAGAGATACCAATGGACAGAGGGCAGGACAAACATGGTCAGCTCAGTACTGCGGCTGCCTGAGTGAGAAAAGGCAGAATGTGGCTCACTTACAGCCTGAGGCCACCATCTTGTTGACGTATCTCTTGGCACTCAGCACGTTCTGCCTGGTGGCCTGTATTGATTGATTCACCTTCCACACCTCAATGATGTCTGAGAAGGTGACAATGTTGAAATAGTCGTCAGAGCGAAGCTCACTGAGGATTGTGTTCATCCCTTCCTTCGTCTGCATAACAAATTTCAGAGAACAATTAATATATCCCTAATTCTATTATCCATAACCTCCTCCAGCCCCTACACCCTCTCTATCTCTGTAACCTCCTCCAGCCCCTACAACCCTCCCTATCTCTGTAACCTCCTCCAGCCCCTACAACCCTCCCTATCTCTGTAACCTCCTCCAGCCCCTACAACCCTCTCTATCTCTGTAACCTCCTCCAGCCCCTACAACCCTCCCTATCTCTGTAACCTCCTCCAGCCCCTACAACCCTCCCTATCTCTGTAACCTCCTCCAGCCCCTACACCCTCTCTATCTCTGTAACCTCCTCCAGCCCCTACACCCCTCCCTATCTCTGTAACCTCCTCCAGCCCCTACAACCCTCCCTATCTCTGTAACCTCCTCCAGCCCCTACAACCCTCCCTATCTCTGTAACCTCCTCCAGCCCTACAACCCTCCCTATCTCTGTAACCGTCTCCAGCCCCTACACCCCTCCCTATCTCTGTAACCTCCTCCAGCCCCTACAACCCTCCCTATCTCTGTAACCTCCTCCAGCCCCAACACCCTCCCTATCTCTGTAACCTCCTCCAGCCCCTACAACCCTCCCTATCTCTGTAACCTCCTCCAGCCTCTACAACCCTCCCTATCTCTGTAACCTCCTCCAGCCCCTACACCCTCTCTATCTCTGTAACCTCCTCCAGCCCCTACACCCCTCCCTATCTATGTACCCTCCTCCAGCCCCTACAACCCTCCCTATCTCTGTAACCTCCAGCCCCTACAACCCTCCCTATCTCTGTAACCTCCTCCAGCCCCTACAACCCTCCCTATCTCTGTAATCTCCAACAACCCTCCGAGATCTCTGCGTTCCTCCAATTCCGGCCTCTCGAGCATCCTCCCCATTCCCATCGCTCCGCCATTGGCGGCCGTGCCTTCAGCTGCCTGGGGGGGGGGGGGGGGGGGGGGCCCTAAACTCTGGAATCTGAAACCTGCACATCTCTCTGTCTCCCTTTCCATCTCTCTCTCTCTTGGATGTCTCTGTCTCTGTCTCTCTCTCTGTCTATCTTGTCATAATATACACTCATGTTCATAATGAGATACAGACAGGCAGTGAGGGACACACACAGGAACCAATCCCCACACAGAATATAGAACAACCAATCAGCAGGCCGGACACTACAGGGTGCATCACCAGTGTAAAACACACGAGGCAGGAAGGCTTGGCCTCTTTGTACTGGTGATAGTTGTAGCAACAGTCAGGGTTGCAATGTACAGTCAGCACCTACTACACATGGCACAGAGCAAGTCTGGGCAAGCCAGACTAAGGTTAGCAAGCTTAGATTAATAGAGTGTCGACCCACAGCGAACTGTGTACATTACTCGGCAAGTTCAATAAAGCAGTGCTGAACTATCTTCAGCGTTGGAAGCCTGGTTTCAAGTGATACTGCATCGAGTTGCAGTCCGTGTTAATCCAACACATATAACACCAACCTCTCTCCCTCTGTAACTCACGGTCTGTCTCTCTCTCGTCCTTCTCTCTCAGTCTTTGTATCCTTCTCTGTCTCTCTCTCTCTCTCTCTCTCTGTTTCTGTCTGTCTGTCTGTCTGTCTCTCTTTCGTCCGTCTCTCTCTCTCTGTCTTTGTATCCTTCTCTGTCTCTGTCACTCTCTCTCTCTCTGTTTCTGTCTGTCTGTCTCTCTCTGTCTCTCTCTGTTTCTGCCCCTCATTCTGCCTCTCTCTGTCTTTGTGATGGAACCATCAATTCACCAGACACGTGTTTCCGATATGAATATAGGCTTTAATCTACTTACTACAGAGCCAGCCTGTTACCCGTTGATGAACTCTCGGTGAACTGCAGGCTGACTCTGGACAAGAGTATTTATACAGCAGCACAAGGGGGAGGGGTTGTGGGCGGAGCCAAGGGTGGAGCCCTGTACAAGCTCCTGAGCATTCCCAGAGCTACTCCCCCTAGTGGTCGGATAACGCTACTGCGCTTACAAAGATACAGTGTGAATTACCATGTTACATTCACCACATTTTGTATCCTTCTCTGTCTCTCTCTCTCTCTCCTCTCTGTTTCTGCCTCTCATTCTGCCTCTCTCTGTCGCACTCTCTCGCTCTGTCTGTCTCTCTCCTTTAAGATGCTCCTTATTAACCGACCTCTGACGAGCTACATGTCCCCTGTGCCTTTTATTTCTGCCTCTGGCTTGGGAACAGATTCTGTTCCTTGACGTGGGGGAGAGTTCACTGCGGGGAATAGGAGCTGGAGAAACGCAGGCAATTGTTGAATTAACTTGGACAGACAATGTTTGCAGCCGTTACCTGTCTGATCTTTGCCCCGATCATCGATGAGCTGACATCAATAATAAAGATTACATTCTTCGAAACAACGGGTAAATCCCTTGGAGCGAAGTAATGAACAAAATAACCATTGTAGGTCTGTGGAGAGATCGTGAGAAGTAATCGTTAAATTATTCAACCTGAACCAGTTTTAAAAAAGGGTCAGTGCTGAGGGAGCGCCGCACTGTCGGAGGGTCAGTGCTGAGAGAGCGCCGCACTGTCGGAGGGTCAGTGCTGAGGGAGCGCCGCACTGTCAGAGGGTCAGTGCTGAGGGAGCGCCGCACTGTCGGAGGGTCAGTGCTGAGGGAGTGCCGCACTGTCGGAGGGTCAGTGCTGTGGGAGTGTCGCACTGTCGGAGGGTCAGTGCTGTGGGAGTGTCGCACTGTCGGAGGGTCAGTGCTGTGGGAGTGTCGCACTGTCAGAGGGTCAGTGCTGAGGGAGTGTCGCACTGTCGGAAGGTCAGTGCTGAGGGAGTGCTGCACTGTCGGAGGGTCAGTGCTGAGGGATCACCACACTGTCAGAGGGTCAGTGCTGAGGGAGTGCCGCACTGTTGGAGGGTCAGTGCTGAGGGAGAGCCG
>NC_052166.1:3821950-3832238 GCF_902713615.1 Scyliorhinus canicula
GTAGCTCAGGGAGAAGCCGACGCGGCCCCCGGCTTCCACGTTGACGGCCACGCGGAACCTGTCCGCCTCGCGGCCCCTGCGAGGGACGCCGGAACGTCAGGCATCTGCCACAGGCCCGACGGATCGAAAGCCGGCGGGTGGAAACAAACACAAAATGGACGCCAAGGGGTGGGTGGGGGGGGAGGGGGGAGGCCTCTCAAGGGGTGGGGCACTGGGGCCCTGCTGGAAAAAAGTGAATTGCAGCAACTGGAAAATTCCGGACGAGAAGTCGGGAAGTGACCGCACCGGAGAGGGCGCGGAAGTGATTCACCGGGAATGTTTCAGCTGGTTAGGCTGGGCCTGTTTGGCCTGGAGCGGAGTTGGCTGAGGTTGGGGGGGGGGGGACCTGATTGAGGGTCAGAGATAGGGTGGGTCGGAAGGGATTTTTCCCCTCAGCGGAGGGATCAATACATTTAAGGTAACGGGCGGGAGATTTCAAGGGGATGTGAGGCAAACCCTTTTCACCCAGAGGCTGCTGGGAATCGGGAACTCGCTGCTTGAAAGGGCGATGGAGGCGAGAATCCTCAGGACATTGGAGATGCGTTTGGATGGACATTTGCAACTCCACAGCGCACAAGGCCACAGACCGAGCGCTGGGATATTGGGACCAGAATAGAGAGGGTATAGATGGGCCGAATGGCTTCATTACGTGCAGCGAAGCTCAATGGCTAGAGGGCTCACGGAAGGTTACGGTTCAGTTGTGAGACCAACTCAGGAGCACTGAGTACAATACCATCTCCTTATTCCCCATCACCAATCTCCGGCCTTCAACTCATCTGATCGAAGTCTAAAAAAATATAAAACTGTAACGTCACAGCTGATGATCGCAGTTGGAAAGGATTGCAAAAAATATGACAGGATATGAGATTCAATTGTCTCGGAATCAGAAAAGTGAAGATTAAATCGGTATTCCCATCACTGTCTTGAAGGGAGCGCCGCACTGTCAGAGGGTCAGTGCTGAGGGAGCGCCGCACTGTCGGAGGGTCAGTGCTGAGGGAGCGCCGCACTGTCGGAGGGTCAGTGTTGAGGGAGCGCCGCACTGTCGGAGGGTCAGTGCTGAGGGAGCGCCGCACTGTCGGAGGGTCAGTACTGAGGGAGCGCCGCACTGTCGGAGGGTCAGTGCTGAGGGAGTGCCGCACTGTCGGAGGGTCAGTACTGAGGGAGCGCAGCACTGTCGGAGGGTCAGTGCTGAGGGGGCGCCGCACTGTCGGAGGGTCAGTGCTGAGGGAGTGCCGCACTGTCGGAGGGTCAGTGCTGAGGGAGCGCCGCACTGTCGGAGGGTCAGTGCTGAGGGAGTGCCGCACTGTCGGAGGGTCAGTGCTGAGGGAGCGCCGCACTGTCGGTGGGTCAGTGCTGAGGGAGCGCCGCACTGTCGTAGGGTCAGTACTGAGGGAGCGCCGCACTGTCGGAGGGTCAGTGCTGAGGGAGCGCCGCACTGTCGGAGGGTCAGTGCTGAGGGAGCGCCGCATTGTCGGAGGGTCAGTGCTGATGGAGCGCTGCACTGTCGGAGGGTCAGTGCTGAGGGAGCGCCGCATTGTCGGAGGGTCAGTGCTGATGGAGCGCTGCCCTGCTCTCTGAGATGTGCTGGATTGGGTAGGAGCGGGCGAGAGGGCGAGTGGGTGAGGGGGTGGGGAGGGGAGAGGGATTTGGATGTTCTAATCCCCAACCAACCTCCCGAAATATAATCACCAGAGCTCAAGTACGTATCATTTATCTCTTCGTGGGAGCATTATCTGCTTGGGAACAGCGCAACGCCGACACCTTCCCAGGCTGGAGGTGGTTTCGGAACCCTGGTGGATGTGAAAGGCGTCAAAGGAATGCGGCACCACCCCTTGTGGGGTCTTACCTGGTCGCCACGTGCGCGGCAGTGCGGCCACCTGCTCGTGCTACATCGTAAATCTTCTGGGCCTTCTCTTTCTCCTTGACTTGGGCAGGATAGACGTTCCCGTCGATCGTTCTGACAGTCAGAGACGTCAGGAAGGAGGAAGAAAGGGTGAGACAGGAAGGGAGAGAGAGACAGAACAGGAATAAGGGAGACGGGGGGGGGGGGGGGGGGGAGAGCATCTTGTGTTACTGACTGTGTCTCTACTGATGTTAATCCAGCTCCCTCACACAGTCACTCAGGAACCCCTCTCCCCCAGCACCCTGTGTTACTGACTGTGTCTGTACTGATGTTAATCCAGCTCCCTCACACTGTCACTCAGTAACCCCTCTCCCCCAGCACCCTGTGTTACTGACTGTATCTGTACTGATGTTAATCCAGCTCCCTCACATTGTCACTCAGTAACCCCTCTCCCCCCAGCACCCTGTGTTACTGACTGTATCTGTACTGATGTTAATCCAGCTCCCTCACACTGTCACTCAGTAACCCCTCTCCCCCAGCACCCTGTGTTACTGACTGTATCTCTACTGATGTTAATCCAGCTCCCTCACACTGTCTCTCAGTAACCCCTCTCCCCAGCACCCTGTGTTACTGACTGTATCTCTACTGATGTTAATCCAGCTCCCTCACACTGTCACACAGTAACCCCTCTCCCCCAGCACCCTGTGTTACTGACTGTATCCCTACTGATGTTAATCCAGCTCCCTCACACTGTCACTCAGTAACCCCTCCCCCCAGCACCCTGTATTACTGACTGTATCTGTACTGATGCTAATCCAGCTCCCTCACACTGTCACTCAGTAACCCCTCTCCCCCAGCACCCTGTGTTACTGACTGTATCTGTACTAATGTTAATCCAGCTCCCTCACACTGTCACAAAGTAACCCCTCTCCCCAGCACCCTGTGTTACTGACTATCTCTACTGATGTTAATACAGGTCCCTCACACTGTCACTCAGTAACCCCTCTCCCCCAGTACCCTGTGTAACTGACTGTATCTGTACTGATGTTAATCCAGCTCCCCCACACTGTCACTCAGTAACCCCTCTCCCCAGCACCCTGTGTTACTGACTGTATCTCTACTGATGTTAATCCAGCTCCCTCACACTGACACTCAGTAACCCCTCTCCCCCAGCACCCTGTGTTACTGACTGTATCTCTACTGATGTTAATCCAGCTCCCTCGCACTGTCACACAGGAACCCCTCTCCCCCAGCACCCTGTGTTACTGACTGTATTTCTGCTGATGTTAATCCAGCTCCCTCACACTGTCTCTCAGTAACCCCTCTCCCCCAGCACCCTGTGTTACTGACTGTATCTCTATTGATGTTAATCCAGCTCCCTCACACTGTCACTCAGTAACCCCTCTCCCCCAGCACCCTGTGTTACTGACTGTATCTGTACTGATGTTAATCCAGCTCCCTCACACTGTCACTCAGTAACCCCTCTCCCCCAGCACCCTGTGTTACTGACTGTATCTGTACTGATGTTAATCCAGCTCCCTCACACTGTCACTCAGTAACCCCTCTCCCCCCCACACCCTGTGTTACTGACTGTATCTCTATTGATGTTAATCCAGCTCCCTCACACTGTCACTCAGTAACCCCTCTCCCACAGCACCCTGTGTTACTGACTGTATCTGTACTGATGTTAATCCAGCTCCCTCACACTGTCACTCAGTAACCCCTCTCCCCCAGCACCCTGTGTTACTGACTGTATCTGTACTGATGTTAATCCAGCTCCCTCACACTGTCACTCAGTAACCCCTCTCCCCCAGCACCCTGTGTTACTGACTGTATCCCTACTGATGTTAATCCAGCTCCCTCACACTGTCACACAGGAAGGCTCCTGCACTGCGCCTGTCCTTTGACAAACTGTATGATTGAAACAGCGACCCAGCCTGGAGATCTCGTCACTTACAAGCTGAAATTGGAGATGAAGGCAGACTGAGGGAGGTCTATGTCGAAGATTGCCTCTCGTGATTCTGAACCAGGATTGTGGACCTCGCTGTGCACCGAGGTCAGGGCATATCTCGACACCACTGTGGACTGGATCAGGAAATCTGTGATCTCCACCTGGCGGAGAGAAAGTGTTGTATGTCAGTGGAAATACTCAAATAGTTCTGTATTGTCGGCAAAATTGCATCCATCAAAGAGGCTGGCTCCCGACAGTACAGTTCTTCCTGAGAACTGACCCTCCGACAGTGCGGCGCACCCTCAGCACTGACCCTCCGACACTGCGGTGCTCCCTCAGCACTGACCCTCCGACAGTGCGGCGCTCCCTCAGCACTGACCCTTCGACAGTGCGGCGCTCCCTCAGCACTGACCCTTCAACAGTGCGGCGCTCCCTCAGCACTGACCCTCCGACAGTGCAGCGCTCCCTCAGCACTAACCCTCCGACAGTGCGGCGCTCCCTCAGCACTGACTCTCCGACAGTGCGGTGCTCCCTCAGCACTGACCCTCCGACAGTGCGGCGCTCCCTCAGCACTGACCCTCCGACAGTGTGGCGCTCCCTCAGCACTGACCCTCCGACAGTGCGGAGCTCCCTCAGTATTGACCCTCCCACAGTGCGGCGCTCCCTCAGCAATGACCCACCGACAGTGCGGCGCTCCCTCAGCACTGACCCTCCGACAGTGCGGGGCTCCCTCAGTATTGACCCTCCCACAGTGTGGCGCTCCCTCAGCACTGACCCTCCGACAGTGCGGCGCTCCCTCAGCACTGACCCTCCGACAGTGCGGCGCTCCCTCAGCACTGACCCTCCGACAGTGCGGCGCTCCCTCAGCACTGACCCTCCGACAGTGCGGCGCTCCCTCAGCACTGACCCTCCGACAGTGCGGCGCTCCCTCAGCACTGACCCTCCGACAGTGCGGCGCTCCCTCAGCACTGACCCTCCGACAGTGCGGTGCTCCCTCAGTACTGACCCTCTGACAGTGCGGCGCTCCCTCAGTACTGACCCTCTGACTGTGCGGCGCTCCCTCAGCACTGACCCTCCCACAGTGCGGAGCTCCCTCAGTACTGACCCTCCCACAGTGCAGCACTGCCTCAGCACTGACCCCCCCACAGTGCGGCACTCAGCACTGACCCTCCGACAGTGCGGCGCTCCCTCAGCACTGACCCTCCGACAGTGCGGCGCTCCCTCAGTACTGACCCTCCGACAGTGCGGATCTCCCTCAGCACTGACCCTCCAACAGTGCAGCGCTCCCTCAGCACTGACCCTCCGACAGTGCGGCGCTCCCTCAGCACTGACCCTCCCACAGTGCGGAGCTCCCTCAGTACTGACCCTCCCACAGTGCAGCACTGCCTCAGCACTGACCCCCCCACAGTGCGGCACTCAGCACTGACCCTCCGACAGTGCGGCGCTCCCTCAGCACTGACCCTCCGACAGTGCGGCGCTCCCTCAGTACTGACCCTCCGACAGTGCGGATCTCCCTCAGCACTGACCCTCCCACAGGGCGGCACTCCCTCAGCACTGACCCTCCGACAGTGCGGCATTCAGCACTGACCCTCCGACAGTGCGGCGCTCCCTCAGCACTGACCCTCCGACAGTGCGGCGCTCCCTCAGCACTGACCCTCCGACAGTGCGGCGCTCCCTCAGCACTGATCCTCCCACAGTGCTGCGCTCCCTCAGCACTAACCCTCCCACAAGGCGGCACTCCCTCAGCACTGATCCTCTGACAGTGCGGATCTCCCTCAGTACTGAACGTGCAAAAGAGGGGCGCGGGACTGAGGAACATTTTTGCTTTTACAACAGAATGATGAGGTGTTCATGTTGACCTCAGCTGACCAAACTCTCAACACAATCCTGTTCTTCCTGTTGAGGCGCCTGGTATGGCTCAGGGAAATATGGAAGCTGCAGAATATCTTTAACCTGCTGCCCTTCGGCGATGTCAATACAAAGCTTCACGGAGACAGATTTGGCACCGATACTGAGGCTCACTGTTTCTGTCAATGAAAGGTGGCTGTTTCCAGCTGAGAGTCAATTTGCAGCACAGAAAGAATATTAATGGTACACATTCACCATATCAGCAACCAGACCTCAGAGTAAAGCTCGCTCTACACTGTCCCCATCAAACACTCCCAGGACAGGTACAGCACGGGGTTAGATACAGAGTAAAGCTCCCTCTGCACTGTCCCCATCAAACACTCCCAGGACAGGTACAGCACGGGGTTAGATACAGAGTAAAGCTCCCTCTACACTGTCCCCATCAAACACTCCCAGGACAGGCACAGCACGGGGTTAGATACAGAGTAAAGCTCCCTCTGCACTGTCCCCATCAAACACTCCCAGGACAGGTACAGCACGGGGTTAGATACAGAGTAAAGCTCCCTCTGCACTGTCCCCATCAAACACTCCCAGGACAGGTACAGCACGGGGTTAGATACAGAGTAAAGCTCCCTCTACACTGTCCCCATCAAACACTCCCAGGACAGGTACAGCACGGGGTTAGATACAGAGTAAAGCTCCCTCTACACTGTCCCCATCAAACACTCCCAGGACAGGTACAGCACGGGGTTAGATACAGAGTAAAGCTCCCTCTACACTGTCCCCATCAAACACTCCCAGGACAGGTACAGCACGGGGTTAGATACAGAGTAAAGCTCCTGCGACACTGTCCCCATCAAACACTCCCAGGACAGGTACAGCACGGGGTTAGATACAGAGTAAAGCTCCCTCTACACTGTCCCCATCAAACACTCCCAGGACAGGTACAGCACGGGGTTAGATACAGAGTAAAGCTCCCTCTACACTGTCCCCATCAAACACTCCCAGGACAGGTACAGCACGGGGTTAGATACAGAGTAAAGCTCCCTCTACACTGTCCCCATCAAACACTCCCAGGACAGGTACAGCACGGGGTTAGATACAGAGTAAAGCTCCCTCTACACTGTCCCCATCAAACACTCCCAGGACAGGTACAGCACGGGGTTAGATACAGAGTAAAGCTCCCTCTACACTGTCCCCATCAAACACTCCCAGGGCAGGTACAGCACGGGGTTAGATACAGAGTAAAGCTCCCTCTACACTGTCCCCATCAAACACTCCCAGGGCAGGTACAGCACGGGGTTAGATACAGAGTAAAGCTCCCTCTACACTGTCCCCATCAAACACTCCCAGGACAGGTACAGCACGGGGTTAGATACAGAGTAAAGCTCCCTCTACACTGTCCCCATCAAACACTCCCAGGGCAGGTACAGCACGGGGTTAGATACAGAGTAAAGCTCCCTCTACACTGTCCCCATCAAACACTCCCAGTACCAAGCAATGTGCTGTGCGGTGGTGTGTGTTTTGGATCAGTTTCCAGCTCTGCATCACCCAGTTCCCCCGATGACTGAATCGCAGAGATGTTGACAGTACAGCAAAGCCATTCAGCCCATCGGGTTTGTTCCAGGTCAATCAATGAAGGTTGTACCCAGTGACCACCCCCCCCGTGCAGCCCATTCTTCCCGTCCAGATAACGATCCGATTCCCTTTGGGAAGCCTCGATTGGACCTGCCTCCTCCCCACTCTCAGGCAGCACCTTCCAGATCCTAACCACTCGCTGAGGAAGAAAGTTTCTCCCCGTGTCTGCGTCGCTCCTTTCTCCCCGTGTCTGCGTCGCTCCTGTCTCCCCGTGTCTGCGTCGCCCCTTTCTCCCCGTGTCTGCGTCGCTCCTGTCTCCCCGTGTCTGCGTCACCCCTTTCTCCCCATGTCTGCCTCACTCCAGTCTCCCCGTGTCTGCGTCGCCCCTGTCTCCCCGTGTCAGCGTCGCTCCTGTCTCCCCGTGTCTGCGTCGCTACTGTCTCCCCGTGTCTGCGTCGCCCCTTTCTCCCCGTGTCTGCGTCGCCCCTTTCTCCCCGTGTCTGCGTCGCTCCTGTCTCCCCGTGTCTGCGTCACCCCTTTCTCCCCATGTCTGCCTCACTCCAGTCTCCCCGTGTCTGCGTCGCCCCTGTCTCCCCGTGTCTGCGTCGCTCCTGTCTCCCCGTGTCTGCGTCGCTCCTGTCTCCCCGTGTCTGCGTCGCCCCTTTCTCCCCGTGTCTGCGTCGCCCCTTTCTCCCCGTGTCTGCGTCGCTCCTTTCTCCCCGTGTCTGCGTCGCCCCTTTCTCCCGTGTCTGCGTCGCCCCTTTCTCCCCGTGTCTGCGTCGCCCCTTTCTCCCCGTGTCTGCGTCGCCCCTTTCTCCCCGTGTCTGCGTCGCCCCTTTCTCCCCGTGTCTGCGTCGCTCCTTTCTCCCCGTGTCTGCGTCGCCCCTTTCTCCCCGTGTCTGCGTCGCCCCTTCTCCCCGTGTCTGCGTCGCCCCTTTCTCCCCGTGTCTGCGTCGCTCCTTTCTCCCCGTGTCTGCGTCGCCCCTTTCTCCCGTGTCTGCGTCGCCCCTTTCTCCCCGTGTCTGCGTCGCCCTTTCTCCCCGGTCTGCTGTCGCCCCTTTCTCCCCGTGTCTGCGTCGCTCCTGTTCTCCCCGTGTCTGCGTCGCCCCTTTCTCCCCGTGTCTGCGTCGCCCCTTCTCCCTTTCTCCCCTCTCCCGTGTCTGCGTCGCTCCCTTCTCCCCGTGTCTGCGTCGCCCCTTTCTCCCCGTGTCTGCGTCGCTCCTTTCTCCCCGTGTCTGCGTCGCTCCTTTCTCCCCGTGTCTGCGTCGCTCCTTTCTCCCCGTGTCTGCGTCGCCCCTTTCTCCCCGTGTCTGCGTCGCCCCTTTCTCCCCGTGTCTGCGTCGCTCCTGTCTCCCCGTGTCTGCGTCGCCCCTTTCTCCCCGTGTCTGCGTCGCTCCTGTCTCCCCGTGTCTGCGTCGCCCCTTTCTCCCCGTGTCTGCGTCGCTCCTTTCTCCCCGTGTCTGCGTCGCTCCTTTTCTCCCCGTGTCTGCGTCGCCCCTGTCTCCCCGTGTCTGCATCGCTCCTGTCTCCCCGTGTCTGCGTCGCTCCTTTCTCCCGTGTCTGCGTCGCCCCTTTCTCCCCGTGTCTGCGTCGCCCCTTTCTCCCCGTGTCTGCGTCGCCCCTTTCTCCCGTGTCTGCCTCGCCCCTTTATCCCCGTGTCTGCGTCGCCCCTGTCTCCCCGTGTCTACGTCGCTCCTGTCTCCCCGTGTCTGCATCGCTCCTGTCTCCCCGTGTCTCCGTCGCTCCTTTCTCCCCGTGTCTGCGTCGCCCCTTTCTCACCGTGTCTGCGTCGCCCTTTCTCCCTGTCTCTGCGTCGCCCCTTTCTCCCCGTGTCTGCCTCGCCCCTTTCTCCCCGTGTCTGCGTCACTCCTGTCTCCCCGTGTCTGCGCCGCCCCTTTCTCCCCGTGTCTGCGTCGCTCCTTTCTCCCCGTGTCTGCGTCGCTCTTTTCTCCCCGTGTCTGCGTCGCCCCTTTCTCCCCGTTCTGCGTCGCTCCTTTCTCCCCGTGTCTGCGTCGCCCCTTTCTCCCCGTGTCTGCGTCGCTCCTTTCTCCCCGTGTCTGCGTCGCCCCTTTCTCCCCGTGTCACCGTCGCTCCTACCTCCCCGTGTCTGCGTCGCTCCTGTCTCCCGTGTCTGCGTCGCCCCTGTCTCCCCGTGTCTGCGTCGCCCCTTTCTCCCCGTGTCTGCGTCGCCCCTTTCCTCCCCGTGCCTGCATCACCCCTTTCTCCCCGTGTCTGCGTCGCTCCTTTCTCCCCGTGTCTGCGTCGCTCCTGTCTCCCCCTGTCTGCGTCGCCCCCTTTCTCCCGTGTCTGCATCGCCCCTTTCTCCCCGTCTGCGCGCCCCTTTCTCCCCCGTGTCTGCGTCGCCCCTTTCTCCCGTGTCTGCGTCGCCCCTTTCTCCGTGTCCCGTCTGCGTCGCCCCTTTCTCCCCGTGTCTGCGTCGCCCCTTCTCCCCGTGTCGGCGTCGCCCCTTTCTCCCCTGCCGCTCGCCCTTTCTCCCGTGTCACCGTCGCCCTTTCTCCCCGTGTCTGCGTCGCTCCTTTCCCGTGTCTGCGTCGCTCCTGTCTCCCCCGTGTTCTGTGTCGCCCCTTTCTCCCCGTGTCTGCGTCGCCCCTTTCTCCCCGTGGTCTGCGTCGCCCCTTTCTCCCCTGCGTCGCCCCTTTCTCCCCGTGTCTGCGTCGCCCCTTTCTCCCCGTGTCTGCGTCGCCCCTTTCTCCCCGTGTCTGCGTCGCCCCTTTCTCCCCGTGTCTGCGTCGCCCCTTTCTCCCCGTGTCTGCGTCGCCCCTTTCTCCCCGTGTCTGCGTCGCCCCTGTCTCCCCGTGTCTGCGTCGCCCCTTTCTCCCCGTGTCTGCGTCGCCCCTTTCTCCCCGTGTCTGCGTCGCCCCTTTCTCCCCGTGTCTGCGTCGCCCCTTTCTCCCCGTGTCTGCGTCGCTCCTTTCTCCCCGTGTCTGCGTCGCCCCTTTCTCCCCGTGTCTGCGTCGCCCCTTTCTCCCCGTGTCTGCGTCGCCCCTTTCTCCCCGTGTCTGCGTCGC
>NC_052166.1:3832738-3858323 GCF_902713615.1 Scyliorhinus canicula
TAGGGAGGGGTGTAGGGGTTGGAGGAGGTTACAGAGATAGGGAGGGTTGTAGGGGCTGGAGGAGGTTACAGAGATAGGGAGGGGTGTAGGGGTTGGAGGAGGTTACAGAGATAGGGAGGGTTGTAGGGGCTGGAGGAGGTTACAGAGATAGGGAGGGTTGTAGGGGCTGGAGGAGGTTACAGAGATAGGGAGGGTTGTAGGGGCTGGAGGAGGTTACAGAGATAGGGAGGGTTGTAGGGGCTGGAGGAGGTTACAGAGATAGGGAGGGTTGTAGGGGCTGGAGGAGGTTACAGAGATCGGGAGGGTTGTAGGGGCTGGAGGAGGTTACAGAGATAGGGAGGGTTGTAGGGGCTGGAGGAGGTTACAGAGATAGGGAGGGTTGTAGGGGCTGGAGGAGGTTACAGAGATAGGGAGGGTTGTAGGAGCTGGAGGAGGTTACAGAGATAGGGAGGGTTGTAGGGGCTGGAGGAGGTTACAGAGATAGGGAGGGCTGTAGGGGCTGGAGGAGGTTACAGAGATAGGGAGGGTGTAGGGGCTGGAGGAGGTTACAGAGATAGGGAGGGGTGTAGGGGTTGGAGGAGGTTACAGAGATAGGGAGGGTTGTAGGGGCTGGAGGAGGTTACAGAGATAGGGAGGGGTGTAGGGGTTGGAGGAGGTTACAGAGATAGGGAGGGTTGTAGGGGCTGGAGGAGGTTACAGAGATAGGGAGGGTTGTAGTGGCTGGAGGAGGTTACAGAGATAGGGAGGGGTGTAGGGGTTGAGGAGGTTACAGAGATAGGGAGGGTTGTAGGGGTTGGAGGAGGTTACAGAGATAGGGAGGGGTGTAGGGGTTGGAGGAGGTTACAGAGATAGGGAGGGGTGTAGGGGTTGGAGGAGGTTACAGAGATAGGGAGGGTTGTAGGGTCTGGAGGAGGTTACAGAGATAGGGAGGGTTGTAGGGGCTGGAGGAGGTTACAGAGATAGGGAGGGTTGTAGAGGCTGGAGGAGGTTACAGAGATAGGGAGGGTTGTAGGGGCTGGAGGAGGTACAGAGATAGGGAGGGGTGTAGGGACTGGAGGAGGTTACAGAGATAGGGAGGGTTGTAGGGGCTGGAGGAGGTTACAGAGATAGGGAGGGTTGTAGAGGCTGGAGGAGGTTACAGAGATAGGGAGGGATGTAGGGGTTGGGGGGCGGAAGGGGAAGGTGCAGGCGGTGGGTGTTCCCCGTGGAGTCTGCTGCCCTCGTCCTTCCGTGGCCTAGAGGTGGTGGTGGGTTTGGGTGCCGCTGTTGATGAATTTTAGGGTGGGAGAGGAGGGACTAAGAAGGCCTTAGAGGAATTTGAGAACAAGCAAATCAGGATCTGAATTTTCACTATGGTCTGTATTGGGAGGGGTGTGCTGGGCCAGGAGACAGACTGGGTCATAGAACATACAGTGCAGAAGGAGGCCATTCGGCCCATCGAATGCACCGACCCACTTAAGCCCTCACTTCCACCTTATCCCCGTAACCAAATAACCCCTCCTAACCTTTTTGGACACTAAGGGTAATTTAGCATGGCCAGTCCACCTAACCTGCACGTCTTTGGACTGTGGGAGGAAACCGGAGCACCCGGAGGAAACCCACGCAGACACGGGGAGGATGTGCAGACTCCGCGCAGACAGTGACCCAGCGGGGAATCGAACCTGGGACTCTGGCGCTGTGAAGGCACAGTGCTAGACACTTGCGCTGCCGTGCTGTGTTTGATGGGGACAGTGCGGAGTTGAGCGGGCAGGTGCAGGGGGGGGGGTGAACTGGACTGGCTGAGAATTCGGAGGCGGGCTCACCATTAATTCTGGATGAGGTGAAGTTTAGACACTGAGCGTTCTTCGACCGAAACCTTTAAAAGTGTGCAGGACACCCTTGCTTCGGGAGGAGACACCGTGTTCGATTCCTGACTGGGGTGGGAATGGGTTCCTGGGTCACAATCTGGGAAATGGGTCCCTGTGTGGAATTGTACTACCGAGCTCCCCCATATCTTTGGGCAAAGACGAAATTCGAAGTGGGGACGATTTTGCGTGGGTTAGCCGATTTTTAAAATTCTGCCTTTCTTTCCCCCCCCCCCCCCCCCCCCCTACCTCTCAGCCAACCAAATACAACCTCCGTCAGCGCAAATCCTTGGAGAGTGGACCAGCAACTTGAAAATAATATATAAACGAGATTAGAAATAGTGCCTTTTTATTCTGTTTTCGAAAACCTCTCTGCGTCGTCGCAACTTTGTTCCGCGTTTGAGGGGTCGGCCTCAATCGATCGAGATGTACCATGGGTCCCTCTATGCAGGCCGCTCTCTGACACTGCTCGCCGACGAACCTGGCCCCTGATTTCCCCCAGGGACCTCCCAAGATCGAACCTGGCCCCTGATTTCCCCCAGGGACCTCCCAAGATCGAACCTGGCCCCTGATTTCCCCCAGGGACCTCCCAAGATCGAACCTGGCCCCTGATTTCCCCAGGGACCTCCCAAGATCGAACCGGGAGCCTGATTTCCCCAGGGACCTCCCAAGATTGAACCTGGCCCCTGATTTCCCCCAGGGACCTCCCCAAGATCGAACCTGGCCCCTGATTTCCCCCAGGGACCTCCCAAGATCGAACCTGGCCCCTGATTTCCCCCAGGGACCTCCCAAGATCGAACCTGGCCCCTGATTTCCCCCAGGGACCTCCCAAGATCGAACCTGGCCCCTGATTTCCCCCAGGGACCTCCCAAGATCGAACCTGGCCCCTGATTTCCCCAGGGACCTCCCAAGATCGAACCTGGCCCCTGATTTCCCCCAGGGACCTCCCAAGATCGAACCTGGCCCCTGATTTCCCCAGGGACCTCCCAAGATCGAACCGGGAGCCTGTATCCCCCAGGGACCTCCCAAGATCGAACCTGGCCCCTGATTTCCCCCAGGGACCTCCCAAGATCGCCGGAGTGTTTGGAAGCTCCAGCCTCGAGTGCGCCTCAGGGGTCCCACTCCGGCCTAGAAATATGGCTCCGTCTCCCGGGTGACTGCGCGAGGCCCAGGTCTGCAAATCTCTGAATATTTCGAGTGCGGTGCGTCGGCTGTGATTTTACATCATTTTTTAAAAATCATGAACTTTATGTCTATTAAGCTATTTGCAATGGTCAATAAACTGATTATACTGGTTTTATTTTTTGTGTGAAGGCCTCATTTCATCCTTGGGTACCGGTTGCCCGGCGGGCTTTCCGGGGGCGGGGGCGTAAGGGGAGGGGGAAGAGTGTCATGTGAGAGTACCTTTAAGAAATGGGTGTTTATAAATGGGTGTGTATATAAATATCTGTAGTGAGAGCACCTTTAAGAAATGGGTGTTTATTACTGCAGTGATGTCAGAGAGTGGGTGGAGCTGGGCTGTCTGTCAGCTTTTTACTTTCGTTTTTGAGCAGGCTGCAGGGTGTGTTTTAGTTTCGTTTTCAGTGTTGGAGCTGAAGCCAGACAGAGCAGGTGCACCGCTGTTCTCTCTGCCAACAAAAGACTATCTCTTGATCATTTGGTGAATTCAGAATTATAAATGTTCTCAGTAGTGAACGTAAACATAATGTGCTTCTGTTGAAAGGTGTTTTAAGTCGTATGGATGTTAAAAGGAAAGCTTACGGATTACTTAGTGTTGTATTCTTTGGGGGTTGTATTTGAATTAATGGTTGCTACGATGTTCACCGAATGTTTTAAAAAGGTTAACTTGAGCTCATAGAATAAACATTGTTTTGCTTTAAAAAATACTTTTCCATTTCTGCTGTACCACACCTGTAGAGTGGGCCGTGTGCTCCCCATACCACAATCTATTAAAAGTTGTGGGTCAGGTGAACTCCATGATACACTTTGGGGTTCTCCAAACCCTGGCCCATAACAAGAGATGAGTGATGTAGGAACAAGGAAGGTCAGGGTTAGGGAGGTTAGGCCATTCTGCCCATCCGTCACTGATCTGTCCCTCACAGACTGGCTGAGCCAATGTTGAGGTCTGGCCAGGAACTGTAATATTAACACAGTGCGAAATATAGAAGTTTAACAATTACACTCAGCAGGTGCCAAAAATAATTAATAAAATGGAGGATTTCTGTCAAACGGTTAAAGGTCAATGCATGATGGGAGGTAGAATCCTGTTTCTACACCCTCCCACACTCTCTCTAAATTATCAGACACTTCGCCCAGTTGCTCTTTATTTGTGAGGCAAAAATAAACATTGGACCACTGGAAAATGTGGCTGGTGAAGTAATAATAGGAAACAAGGACATGGCAGAGGAACTGAATAATTACTTTGCATCAATCTTCACGGTGGAAGACAGCAGTGAGATGCCAGAGCTCCAGGAGAACCAGGGGGCAGAGGTGAGTGCAGTGACCATCACAAAGGAGAAGGTTCTTGGGGAAACTGAAAGGTCTGAAGGTGGATAAGTCACCTGGACCGGATGGACTGCACCCCAGGGTCTTAAAAGAGATAGCTGAGGAAATTGAGGTGGCATTAGTGATGATCTTTCAGGAATCACTGGAGACAGGAATGGTCCCAGAGGACTGGAAGGTGGCTAATGTAACACCGCTGTTGAAGGGAGGGAGGGAGGCAGGAGACGGGAAATTATAGGCCAGTTAGCCTGACTTCGGTCATTGGTAAGATTTTAGAGCCTGTTATTAAAGATGAGATCGCAAAGTATTTGGAAGTGCATGGTAAAATAGGACTGAGTCAGCACGGCTTTGTCAAGGGGAAGTCATTCTGACAAATCTGTTAGAGTTCTTTTGAGGAGGCAACAAGGAAGTTAGACAAAGGAGAACCAGTGGACGTGATTTACTTAGATTTCCAGAAAGCCTTTGACAAAGTGCCGCAAAGGAGACTGTTAAATAAGTTAAAAGCCCATGGTGTTCAGGGTAAGATCCTGGCATGGATAGAGGATTGGCTGACTGGCACAAGGCAGAGAGTGGGGTAAAGGGGTCTTTTTCAGGATGGCAGCCGGTGACTAGTGGTGCGACTCAGGGATCGGTGCTGGGACCACAACTTTTCACAATATACATTAATGATCTGGAAGAAGGTGCTGAAGACACTGTTGCTAAGTTTGCAGATGATACAAAGATCTGTCGAGGGACAGGTAGTATTGAGGAAGCAAGGGGGCTGCAGAAGGACTTGGACAAGCTAGGAGAGTGGGCAATGAAGTGGTAAGATGGAATACAATGTGGAAAAGTGTGAGGTTAAGCACTTTGGAAGGAAGATTTTAGGCATAGACTATTTTCTAAATGGGGAAATGCTTCAGGAAATCAGAAGCACAAAGGGACTTGGGAGTCCTTGTTCATGATTCTCTTAAGGTTAACGTGCAGGTTCAGCCGGCAGTTAGGAAGGCAAATACAATGTTAGCATTCATGTCAAGAGGGCTAGAATATAAGACCAGGGATGTACTTCTGAGGCTGTATAAGGCTCTGGTCAGACCCCATTTGGAGTGTTGTGAGCAGTTTTGGGCCCTGTATCTAAGGAAGGATGTGCTGGCCTTAGAAAGGGTCCAGAGGAGATTCACAAGAATGATCCCTGGAATGAAGAACATTTTCGTATGAGGAACGTTTGAGCACTCTGGACCTGTACTCGTTGGAGTTAAGGAGGATGAGAGGGGATCTTATTGAAACTTACAAGATACTGCGAGACCCGGATAGTGGACGTGGAGAGGATGTTTCCACTTGTAGGAAAATCTAGAATCGGAGGACACCATCTCAGACTAAAGGGACAATCCTTTAAAATAGAGATGAGAAGGGCAGCACGGTGGCCTAGTGGTTAGCACAACCGCCTCACGGCGCTGAAGTCCCAGGTTCGATCCCGGCTCTGGGTCACTGTCTGTGTGGAGTTTGCACATTCTCCCCGTGTCTGCGTGGCTTTTGCCCCCACAACCCAAAAATGTGCAGAGTAGGTGGATTGGCCACGCTAAATTGCCCCTTAATTTGAAAAAATAATTGGGTAATCTAAATTTATAAAAAAAATAGAGATGAGAAGGAATTTATTCAGCCAGAGGGTGGTGAATCTGTGGAACACTTTGCCGCAGAAGGCTGTGGAGGCCAAATCATTGAGTGTCTTTAAGACGAAGTTTGATAGGTTCATGATTAATAAGGGGATCAGGGATTATGGGGAGAAAGCAGGAGAATGGGGATGAGAAAATATCAGCCATGATTGAATGGCGGAGCAGACTCGATGGGCCGAGTGGCCTAATTCTGCTCCTATGTCTTATGAACAAAGGACAGACACGGGTTCATGATTCAACACCTTTATTCACAAACGCAATGAAAGTTATTCTCCCCAAATATAATACAGCAAAGATTCTACTACCTATGCCGATGAACTGGATCCAACCGCGGGTCCAATCTCTGAACCTGTCTCGGGTCGGGACTCTCGTCTGCGAAGGTGGGTCTCGCACGCCGCCTCGTGTCCACCGCCGGCACTTCTCCGCTGCCTGTGTGTGGAGTCTTCGCCAGGGTCTCTTCTCTTCGCATCGTCCCGGAGGTGTCTCTGGTCCTCAGTCGATGAGGTCACTGGGCAGGGATCTCAACACCCAATGGAGTTGCCGATTGCAACTCTGCAGGACCCCAGGAACACCCCCCCCCCCCCCCCCCCCCCCAGGAGGGGGTCTCCTTACCCCCTGCCCCATCCCCATCTGCAAGCAATCTTATCCCTGACACGGTAATGGCGGGAAATCAGTTGCCATACTCCATCTGGGCAGTCGATCCATTTGAATAGGCCCGACATCCTGGTTACAGGACAGGCTCTGTCTCTGTCCAGTGTGTTTGGCTGTTTGACCCCCCCCTCGGGCCTGTCCACGGTTCTGACTAAGTGTCCAATTCTGCATCGGGCCTAAGATTTAGGCCATTGATCGCTTTAGCCCCTCCGTAGCTCTTTCAAGCAGTTTCCCCCCCCCCCAGTTCTTTCTCAAGTTTCCCCAGTTGTAAATATTGTACCTGCGATCAAGCTTCTAGAAAACTGCTCCCTTCCCGGTTTGGCGGCAATGCTGGCCGGAATCCTCCGGCCGTTAGGATTTCCCAGTGAGGCGCACCCCCGCCTGGCTGGCAGCCCATCTCTCTGCCCTCGTTCTGTTGCACCGTTGTCGTGGATACCGACGCAAGGCGCAGGAACGGCGCCTCATCTTCCAACTTGGGCTCAAAACACCGAGTTCCAAAACTTCAGGTCGTGAACTTTGTCCTCCATTTTGAATGACCTTCTGCCCCCCAATGCCCCCTTACCTGCGTCAACGGTGTCAGCCTGGATTCTTCTTCATGCACCCTGCTATTCTCCTTTCACACAGCTCTGACCTTTATTCTGCTATTAACACCGACTCTGGATTATTGTTTCTTTCAGATTATCACTGCCATTGTCTTTGTCTCTTGTTCCATGTCACCTTTGTCATTTTAACTCTCGGTCCTGTGCTAGACCGTCACATTGTTCCTCGCCCCCTCTTCTCCTTACCCCCTGCCCCATCCCCATCTCAAATCAACGGCAAAACACCCATCACATTTCAACGTCCCTTCAGTGCTAAACAGACCCCACTGGACTTGACACAAGAACTCTGGGAAAGGGGCAATAGAGATAATTGCTCGGGGAGAGATGAGGGGAATGAGGTAGAGGTGCTAAATGCAGGCATTTGTATTGAGGTAATGGTAATGTGCAATTGTATGTAAACAAGTATGAGTGACCTTCTGACAGTGCGGCGCTCCCTCAGCACTGACCCTCTGACAGTGCGGCGCTCCCTGGGCACTGACCCTCCGACAGCGCTCCCTCGGCACTGACCCTCCGACAGCGCTCCCTCGACACTGACCCTCCGACAGCGCTCCCTGGGCACTGACTCTCCGACAGCGCAGCGCCCCCTCAGCACTGACCCTCCCACAGTGCAGTGCTCCCTCAGCGCTGACCCTCCGATTGCGCGGCGCTCCCTCAGCACCGACCCTCCAACAGCGCGGCGCTCCCTCAGCGCTGACCCTCCCGACAGCGCGGCGCTCCCTCAGCACTGACCCTCCCTCAGCGCTGACCCTCCGACAGCACGGCGCTCCCTCAGCGCTGACCCTCCGACAGCACGGCGCTCCCTCAGCACTGACCCTCCGACAGCGAGGCGCTCCCTCAGCACTGACCCTCCGACAGCGCGGCGGTCCCTCAGCACTGACCCTCCGACAGTGCGACGCTCCCTCAGCACTGACCCTCCGACAGTGCGGCGCTCCCTCAGCACTGACGCTCTGACAGTGCGGCACTCCCTCAGCACTGACCCTCCGACAGTGCGACGCTCCCTCAGCACTGACCCTCCGACAGTGCGACGCTCCCTCAGCACTGACCCTCTGACAGTGCGGTGCTCCCTCAGCACTGACCCTCCCACAGTGCGGCATTCCCTCAGCACTGACCCTCCCACAGTGTGGCACTCCCTCAGCACTGACCCTCCGACAGTGCGGCGCTCCTTCAGCACTGACCCTCTCACAGTGCGGCGCTCCCTCAGCACTAACCCTCCCACAGTGCGGCGCTCCCTCAGCACTGACCCTCTGACAGTGCGGTGCTCCCTCAGCACTGACCCTCCGACAGTGCGGCACTCCCTCAGCACTGACCCTCCCACAGTGTGGCACTCCCTCAGCACTGACCCTCCCACAGTGTGGCACTCCCTCAGCACTGACCCTCCGACAGTGCGGCGCTCCCTCAGCACTGACCCTCTGACAGTGTGGCACTCCATCAGCGCTGACCCCTCGACAGTGCGACATATTGTTGGCGGTACATGGGGTCCATGTTATGGGCGAGGCTTGGGGGAGAGAGTGAGAGTCAACAAGGAAACCAGTCCCCATTAAAAATAATCACAGGTCTACACAAAGCACAGGCGAGATACAGATGGCGGCTTTCTGAAGTGTTGGGCAACATAAATTATATTTATTGCAACGGTTATAATTTAATCATGAAAAACAGTCCCTGGGAGCTGCACTCCCTGACCAGGTTCAGAGGTCGATCGGAGTTGCGGCTGAACCCTTGCATCCCGGGGACTGGTAATTCCAGTCTTCACGCTCTCCTCCCCAGCCTCACGGGATGTGGCTGAGAGTTGTCGGTACCTGGGGCATAGATCGCGGAATGTTCTGGGCACCTTCCCGCGTCGATGCTAACGTGAAGCTCGGAATGAGGCCGCGGACAGGAAGCAAGGCTCCATCGCACGCCTCCTGGGTCGAGCGCGGTTTCAGTTGAGGGAGAGGTCCATGGCAGCAGTGAGCGTGTCGGAGAGCTTTGTGGCGAGTTTGTCTGAAAGACAAGGACCAAACCAGTATTAACAAACGTTTGTCCCAGAAAGCAAGGCAGGCAGAAGCGAGTGTGCGCACGCGCAGAGAGGCGGCGTGGGCACGCGCAGAGAGGCGGCGTGGGCACGCGCAGAGAGGCGGCGTGGGCACGCGCAGAGAGGCGGCGTGGGCACGCGCAGAGAGGCGGCGTGGGCACGCGCAGAGAGGCGGCGTGCGCACGCGCAGAGAGGCGGTGTGCGCACGCGCAGAGAGGCGGTGTGCGCACGCGCAGAGAGGCGGTGTGCGCACGCGCAGAGAGGCGGTGTGCGCACGCGCAGAGAGGCGGTGTGCGCACGCGCAGAGAGGCGGTGTGCGCACGCGCAGAGAGGCGGTGTGCGCACGCGCAGAGAGGCGGTGTGCGCACGCGCAGAGAGGCGGTGTGCGCACGCGCAGAGAGGCGGTGTGCGCACGCGCAGAGAGGCGGCGTGCGCACGCGCAGAGAGGCGGCGTGCGCACGCACAGACAAAGGTACACACAAGCAGGAGCACGTACAGGTCTGGGCATGCACAGACTGGGGCACACGTGCAGATAGAGAGGCGTGCATTCAAAGAAGCTTGCACACAGATAGAGGCACGGGCTCAGAAAGGGTTACCAACGCACAGACCCCCACATATATAGAATCTGATGACCCACCTGCCCTCTTCTGTAGCCGCCTTTTCCTCTTACTGGCTGCCCGTAGAGCCTGCCCCTGGCACAAGGGATCGATATCCCTGATCACCTGCAGGTCAGGGAGCAGCGATCGGGTCTCGGATTTCCCCCCTGCCGGCTTCGGCTTGTCCTTCTCGCCCCCGAATGTCACCGTCATCCTCTCCATCTGTTGAGAGACAGGAACAGTCCATTCGGCTCCTCTACTCTGTGCTGGTGCTCCTACCCCACACCACCCTCCCCCATCTCCTATTCAGCTTCCCCACCCCCCCTCAAACAAATCAGCACGATTCACATCAACCACTCCCCGTGGGAGCGAGTCCCACATTCTCCCCCACTCCCCATGGGAGCGAGTCCCACATTCCCCCCCACTCCCTGTGGGAGCGAGTCCCACATTCTCCCCAATCCCCATTGGAGTGAGTCCCACATTCTCCCCACTCCCCGTGGGAGCGAGTCCCACATTCTCCCCACTCCCCGTGGGAGCGAGTCCCACATTCTCCCCACTCCCCGTGGGAGCGAGTCCCACATTCTCCCCACTCCCCGTGGGAGCGGGTCCCACATTCTCCCCACTCCCCGTGGGAGCGGGTCCCACATTCTCCCCACTCCCCGTGGGAGCGGGTCCCACATTCTCCCCACTCCCCGTGGGAACGAGTCCCACATTCCCCCCACTCCCTGTGGGAGTGAGTCCCACATTCTCCCCACTCCCCGTGGGAGCGAGCCCCACATTCTCCCCACTCCCCGTGGGAGCGGGTCCCACATTCTCCCCACTCCCCGTGGGAGCGAGTCCCACATTCTCCCCACTCCCCGTGGGAGCGGGTCCCACATTCTCCCCACTCCCCGTGGGAGCGGTCCCACATTCTCCCCACTCCCCGTGGGAGCGAGTCCCACATTCTCCCCACTCCCCATGGGAGCGAGTCCCACATTCTCCCCAGACAGGTGGAAACAGCTTCGGGGTGATTGAAACACCCGGCACCATTTGGCAGATCTCGACCGCGTCCCCCTTTGGTCGATCGGTCCCGGCTGACGTGTGAATGGTGTTTACCTGCGAGTCTTGGGTAGTGTCTCTGTTCGTGTCCATTCCCTCGCTCTCCATTCCACAGGCAGGGGGCAGTTTGTTCTCTGCGCTGGTCAGCCCTGACATCTCAATGCAGGTTCCGCCCTCTTCCGCTGAAGACTCGACCTCTGCCACAGATGTACGGAGTTGTTAACGGAGAATAATCCCACAACTAATCCTTTTCCCTTCCCTGCAATGTTCTCCTCCACAGCCCACTGGGAATAACGTCAACACAGCGCTTCAGGTCACATGGTCGAGGCTTTCAGGCTCCAATCAAGGGACTCGAACCACATCCCTTTGGCTGCCCTGTGGGGGGCCCAACACTGTGGGAGGGTCAGTGCTGAGGGAGTGCCGCACTGTCAGGAGGGTCAGTGCTGAGGGAGTGCCGCACTGTCAGAGGGTCAGTGCTGAGGGAGCGCCGCACTGTCGGAGGGTCAGTGCTGAGGGAGCACCGCACTGTCAGGAGGGTCAGTGCTGAGGGAGCGCCGCACTGTCAGAGGGTCAGTGCTGAGGGAGCGCCGCACTGTCAGAGGGTCAGTGCTGAGGGAGTGCCGCACTGTCAGAGGGTCAGTGCTGAGGGAGCGCCGCACTGTCGGAGGGTCAGTGCTGAGGGAGCGCCGCACTGTCAGAGGGTCAGTGCTGAGGGAGTGCCGCACTGTCAGAGGGTCAGTGCTGAGGGAGCGCCGCACTGTCAGAGGGTCAGTGCTGAGGGAGCGGCGCACTGTGGGAGGGTCAGTGCTGAGGGAGCGCCGCACTGTCGGAGGGTCAGTGCTGAGGGAGTGCCGCACTGTCAGAGGGTCAGTGCTGAGGAAGTGCCGCACTGTCGGAGGGTCAGTACTGAGGGAGTGCTGCACTGTCAGAGGGTCAGTACTGAGGGAGAGCTGCACTGTCGGAGGATCAGTGCTGAGGGAGCGCCGCACTGTGGGAGGGTCAGTGCTGAGGGAGCGCCGCACTGTCGCAGGGTCAGTGCTGAGGGAGCGCCGCACTGTCGCAGGGTCAGTGCTGAGGGAGCGCCGCACTGTCGGAGGGTCAGTGCTGAGGGAGCGCCGCACTGTCAGAGGGTCAGTGCTGAGGGAGCGCCGCACTGTCGGAGGGTCAGTGCTGAGGGAGCGCCGCACTCTCGGAGGGTCAGTGCTGAGGGAGCGCCGCACTGTCGGAGGGTCAGTCCTGAGGGTGGTTCGCGGGTGGAGGAGAGGTGGTTTGGACAGTCAGGATGAAAGAGTAAGCTCTCCTTGTTGTCCTCGGTAAATTTTTATCCCACAACCAACAGACGAGTAAAATAAGTTGCTCGGGGTGATTTATCTCATTGGCTGCCTGCTCTGCACAAAACCGCTGTGACATTTCCTACATTCGATCAGCGGCTGCACTTTGAATATAAACCTCTTGGTTTGGCTCTGCGGACCTTTGGGATTTGCCGAGGGGGTGAAAGGTGCTGCAGGAATGTTTACTCACTGCTCAGGGACTCCTGGTTTCCCCTCTCCAACTCATCGATGTCGAACACCTTGCCCAGTTCCGCCACGATCTCGGCGCTGATGTGCGTGGGGAGGGTGTGAGCCTCAGGCGGGTGCGTGAAGTAACAGATCTTCCCGCTGAGGAGAGAGATGGGATGATTCGGCAAAGGGTCTCACAGACAGGCTCAGCGCAGACTCGCTTGGAGGGTCAGTGCTGAGGAAGTGCCGCACTGTCGGAGGGTCAGTGCTGAGGGAGCGCCGCACTGTCAGAGGGTCAGTGCTGAGGGGGCCCCGCACTGTCAGAGGGTCAGTACTGAGGGAGTGCCGCACTGTCAGAGGGTCAGTGCTGAGGGAGTGCCGCACTGTCAGAGGGCCAGTGCTGAAGGAGTGCCGCACTGTCAGAGGGTCAGTGCTGAGGGAGCGCCGCACTGTCGGAGGGTCAGTGCTGAGGGAGTGCCGCACTGTGGGAGGGTCAGTGCTGAGGGAGCGCCGCACAGTCGGAGGGTCAGTGCTGAGGGAGTGCTGCTCTGTCGGAGGGTCAGTGCTGAGGGAGCGCCGCACTGTCGGAGGGTCAGTGCTGAGGGAGCGCCGCACTGTCAGAGGGTCAGTACTGAGGGAGTGCCGCACTGTCAGAGGGTCAGTGCTGAGGGAGTGCCGCACTGTCAGAGGGCCAGTGCTGAGGGAGTGCCGCACTGTCAGAGGGTCAGTGCTGAGGGAGCGCCGCACTGTCGGAGGGTCAGTGCTGAGGGAGTGCCGCACTGTGGGAGGGTCAGTGCTGAGGGAGCGCCGCACTGTCGGAGGGTCAGTGCTGAGGGAGTGCTGCTCTGTCGGAGGGTCAGTGCTGAGGGAGCGCCGCACTGTCGCAGGGTCAGTGCTGAGGGAGCGCCACACTGTCGGAGTGTCAGTGCTGAGGGAGCGCCGCACTGTCGGAGGGTCAGTGCTGAGGTGGCGCCGCACTGTCGGAGGGTCAGTGCTGAGGTGGCGCCGCACTGTGGGAGGGTCAGTGCTGAGGGAGCGCCACACTGTCGGAGTGTCAGTGCTGAGGGAGCGCCGCACTGTCGGAGGGTCAGTGCTGAGGGAGCGCCGCACTGTCGGAGGGTCAGTGCTGAGGGAGCACCGCACTGTCAGAGGGTCAGTGCTGAGGGAGGGCCGCACTGTTGGAGGGTCAGTGCTGAGAGAGTGCCGCACTGTCGGAGGGTCAGTGCTGAGGGAGCGCCGCACTGTCGGAGGATTCGTGCTGAGGGAGCGCCGGACTGTCGGAGGGTCACTGCTGAGGGAGCGCCGCACTGTCAGAGGGTCAGTGCTGAGGGAACGCCGCACTGTCGGAGGGTCAGTGCTGAGGGAGCGCCGCACTGTCAGAGGGTCAGTGCTGAGGGAGCGCTGCACTGTCGGAGGGTCAGTGCTGTGGGAGCAACGCACTGTCAAGAGGTATGAATCAAGGGATGGCGTTACCTGGTCCAGTCAGAGAGGACGGTCCTGGCTGCTTTCTCGTGATCCGGAAGCCCTCCCTTTCTCAACTTACCCAGCCTGCGAGCCAGCAGTGCCAGGAATTCCATGGTGTCCCGGAACTCGGGAATGTTATAATGTTGCATGACCTGGGAAAGAGAAAAGGCAGATACAGAAGCTAAATCATGAGCTAACAAGAGTAGGACGCTCCCTCAGTACTGACCCTCTGACAGTGCGGCGCTCCCTCAGCACTGACCCTCCGACAGTGCGGTGCTCCCTCAGTACTGACCCTCCGACAGTGCGGCGCTCCCTCAGTACTGACCCTCCGACAGTGCGACGCTCCCTCAGCACTGACCCTCCATCAGTGTGGCTCTCCCTCAGCACTGACCCTCCGACAGTGCGGTGCTCCATCAGCACTGACCCTCCCACAGTGCGGCACTCCCTCAGCACTGACCCTCCGACAGTGCGGCGCTCCCTCAGCACTGACCCTCCGACAGTGCGGTGCTCCCTCAGCACTGACCCTCCGACAGTGCGGCGCTCCCTCAGCACTGACCCTCCCACAGTGCTGCGCTCCCTCAGCACTGACCCTCCCACAGTGCGGCGGTCCCTCAGCACTGACCCTCCGACAGTGCGGCGCTCCCTCAGCACTGACCCTCCGACAGTGCGGCGCTCCCTCAGCACTGACCCTCCGACAGTGCGGTACTCCCTCAGTACTGACCCTCTGATAGTGCGGCGCTCCCTCAGCATTGACCCTCCGACAGAGCGGGGCTCCCTCAGCACTGATCCTCCAACAGTGCGGGGCTCCCTCAGCACTGACCCTCCAACAGTGCGGGGCTCCCTCAGCACTGACCCTCCGACAGTGTAGCGCTCCCTCAGCACTGACCCTCTGACAGTGCGGCGCTCCCTCAGCACTGACCCTCCGACAGTGTAGCGCTCCCTCAGCACTGACCCTCCGACAGTGCGGCGCTCACTCAGCACTGACCCTCCGACTGTGTGGCGCTCCCTCAGTACTGGGAGTTAGAACTACTAGGTTGAGTGAGACTGGAGGTTGTGGTGATTAAATTCTGTCAGATTCAGTCACGCTGTCACTCACATGTTGCTTATTGCACCGCTTCAAGATGGCCGCCACCGGTTCCACGGGATCCACCAGCTGCTCGATCTTCACACAATTCCGCAGAATCACAGCAGCGTCCGATGTGGAGGTTGCCATGACAATGCCAGGACAGTCCAGCAGTTTAACATGCTTGTCAAGGTGAATCTCCTGCAGGCACCTGCATGGGGTTAGATACAGAGTAAAGCTCCCTCTGCACTGTCCCCATCAAACACTCCCAGGACAGGTACAGCACGGGGTTAGATACAGAGTAAAGCTCCCTCTACACTGTCCCCATCAAACACTCCCAGGACAGGTACAGCACGGGGTTAGATACAGAGTAAAGCTCCTTTTACACTGTCCCCATCAAACACTCCCAGGACAGGTACAGTACGGGGTTAGATACAGAGTAAAGCTCCCTCTACACTGTCCCCATCAAACACTCCCAGGACAGGTACAGAATGGGGTTAGATACAGAGTAAAGCTCCCTCTACACTGTCCCCATCAAACACTCCCAGGACAGGTACAGCACGGGGTTAGATACAGAGTAAAGCTCCCTCTACACTGTCCCCATCAAACACTCCTAGGACAGGTACAGCACGGAGTTAGATACAGAGTAAAGCTCCTTCTACACTGTCCCCATCAAACACTCCCAGGACAGGTACAGTACGGGGTTAGATACAGAGTAATGCTCCCTCTACACTGTCCCCATCAAACACTCCCAGGACAGGTACAGAATGGGGTTAGATACAGAGTAAAACTCCCTCTACACTGTCCCCATCAAACACTCCTAGGACAGGTACAGCACGGAGTTAGATACAGAGTAAAGCTCCCTCTACACTGTCCCCATCAAACACTCCCAGGACAGGTACAGAATGGGGTTAGATACAGAGTAAAGCTCCCTCTACACTGTCCCCATCAAACACTCCCAGGACAGGTACAGCACGGAGTTAGATACAGAGTAAAGCTCCCTCTACACTGTCCCCATCAAACACTCCCAGAACAGGTACAGCACAGGGTTAGATACAGAGTAAAGCTCCCTCTACACTGTCCCCATCAAACACTCCCAGGACAGGTACAGCACGGAGTTAGATACAGAGTAAAGCTCCCTCTATACTGTCCCCATCAAACACTCCCAGGACAGGTACAGCACGGGGTTAGATACAGAGTAAAGCTCCCTCTACACTGTCCCCATCAAACACTCCCAGGACAGGTGCAGCACGGGGTTAGATACAGAGTAAAGCTCCCTCTACACTGTCCTCATCAAACACTCCCAGGGCAGGTACAGCACGGGGTTAGTTACAGAGTAAAGCTCCTTCTACACTGTCCCCATCAACCACTCCCAGGACTGGTACAGCACGGGGTTAGATACAGAGTAAAGCTCCCTCTACACTGTCCCCATCAAACACTCCCAGGACAGGTACAGCACGGGGTTAGATACAGAGTAAAGCTCCCTCTACACTGTCCCCATCAAACACTCCCAGGACAGGTACAGCACAGGGTGGTACTTGCCGAAGGGGCTTTGGTGAGTGGCTGCAGCCCCCCTTGGAGCCAACCCACACAGCCGGCGCTGTGACTCAGTGGTGCGGGGAATGTTTTAGGTGGTGGATGGGAGCCTGTCTGTGAGTACCTGTCAAGATATGAAAAGGCCGGTGGAGGAAGCGAGGGGGGGGGGGGGGGGGGGGACTGCACGTAACCTTCCCTGTGGAATACAAAACAAAAAAGAACAAAGAACAGTACAGCACAGGAACAGGCCCTTCGGCCCTCCAAGCCCGTGTTGACCATGCTGCCCGTCTAAACTAAAATCTACCACACTTCCGGGGTCCGTATCCCTCTATTCCCATCCTATTCATGTATTTGTCAAGATGCCCCTTAAACGTCACTATCGTCCCTGCTTCCACCACCTCCTCCAGCAGCGAGTTCCAGGCACCCACTACCCTCTGTGTAAAAAACTTACCTCGTACATCTCCTCTAAACCTTGCCCCTCGCACCTTAAACCTATGCCCCTGAGTAATTGACCCCTCTACCCTGGGGAAAAGCCTCTGACTATCCACTCTGTCTATGCCCCTAATAATTTTGTAGACCTCTATCAGGTCGCCCCTCAACCTCCGTCGTTCCAGTGAGAACAAACCGAGTTTATTCAACCGCTCCTCATAGCTAATGCCCTCCATACCAGGCAACATCCTGGTAAATCTCTTCTGCACCCTCTCTAAAGCCTCCACATCCTCCTGGTAGTGTGGCGACCAGAATTGAACACTATACTCCAAGTGTGGCCTAACTAAGGTTCTATACAGCTGCAACATGACTTGCCAATTCTTATACTCAATGTCCCGGCCACTGAAGGCAAGTATGCCGTCGGCCTTCTTGACTACCTTCTCCACCTGTGTTGCCCCTTTCAGTGACCTGTGGACCTGTACACCTAGATCTCTGTGACTTTCAATACTCTTGAGGGTTCTACCATTCACTGTATATTCCCTACCTGCATTAGACCTTCCAAAATGCATTACCTCACATTTTTCTGGATTAAACTCCATCTGCCATCTCTCCGCCCAAGTCTCCAAACGATCTAAATCCTGCTGTATCCTCTGACAGTCCTCATCGCTATCCGCAATTCCACCAACCTTTGTGTCGTCCCCAAACTTACTAATCAGACCAGTTACATTTTCCTCCAAATTATTTACATATCCTACGAACAGCAAAGGTCCCAGCACTGATCCCTGCAGAACACCACTAGTCACAGCCCTCCAATCAGAAAAGCACCCTTCCATTGCTGCTACTCTGCCTTCTATGACCTAGCCAGTTCTGTATCCATCTTGCCAGCTCACCCCTGATCCCGTGTGACTTCACATTTTGTACCAGTCTACCATGAGGGACCTTGTCAAAGGCCTTACTGAAGTCCAGAGAGACAACATCCACTGCCCTACCTGCATCAATCATCTTTGTGACCTCCTCGAAAAACTCTATCAAGTTAGTGAGACACAATCTCCCCTTCACAAAACCATGCTGCCTCTCACTAATAAGTCCACTTGCTTCCAAATGGGAGTAGATCCTGTCTCGAAGAATTCTCTCCAGTAATTTCCCTACCACTGACGTAAGGCTCACCGGCCTGTAGTTCCCTGGATTATCCTTGCTACCCTTCTTAAACAAAGGAACAACATCGGCTATTCTCCAGTCCTCTGGGACATCACCTGAAGACAGTGAGGATCCAAAGATTTCTGTCAAGGCCTCAGCAATTTCCTCTCTAGCCTCCTTCAGTATTCTGGGGTAGATCCCATCAGGCCCTGGGGACTTATCTACCTTAATATTTTTCAAGATGCCCGACACCTCGTCTTTTTGGATCTCAATGTGACCCAGGCTATCTACACACCCTTCTCCAGACTCAACATCCACCAATTCCTTCTCTTTGGTGAATACTTTGGTGAAGGGTTGACCCACTGATGCAAAGTATTCATTTAGTACCTCGCCCATTTCCTCTGGCTCCACACATAGATTCCCTTGCCGATCCTTCAGTGGGCCAACCCTTCCCCTGGCTACCCTCTTGCTTTTTATGTACGTGTAAAAAGCCTTGGGATTTTCCTTAACCCTATTTGCCAATTACTTTTCGTGACCCCTTCTAGCCCTCCTGACTCCTTGCTTAAGTTCCTTCCTACTTTCCTTATATTCCACACAGGCTCCGTCTGTTCCCAGCCTTCTAGCCCTGACAAATGCCTCCTTTTTCTTTTTGATGAGGCCGACAATATCTCTCGTTATCCAAGGTTCTCGAAATTTGCCGTATTTATCCTTCTTCCTCACAGGAACATGCCGGTCCTGAATTCCTTTCAACTGACATTTGAAAGCCTCCCACATGTCAGATGTTGATTTACCCTCAAACATCCGCCCCCCAATCTATGTTCTTCAGTTCCCGCCTAATATTGTTATAATTAGCCTTCCCCAAAGAACATAGAACATACAGTGCATTCAGGAGGCCATTCAGCCCATCGAGCCTGCACCGACCCACTTAAGCTCTCACTTCCACCCTATCCTCATCACCCAATAACCCCTCCTAACCTTTTTGGTCACTAAGGGCAATTTATCATGGCTAATCCACCTAACCTGCATGTCTTTTGGACTGTGGGAAGAAACTGGAGCACCCGGAGGAAACCCACGCAGACACGGGGAGAACGTGCAGACTCCGCACAGACAGTGACCCTGCGGGGAATCGAACCTGGGACCCTGGTGCTGTGAAGCCACAGAGCTATCCACTTGTGCTACTGTGCTGCCCAATTTAGCACATTCACCCTAGGACCACTCTTATCCTTGTCCACCAGCACTTTAAAACTTACTGAATTGTGGTCACTGTTCCTAAAATGCTCCCCTACTGAAACTTCTACCACTTGGCCAGACTCATTCCCCAATACCAGGTCCAGTACAGCCCCTTCCCTGGTTGGATTGTCTACATATTGTTTCAAGAAGCCCTCCTGGATGCTCCTTGCAAACTCTGCCCCGTCCAGGCCCCTAGCAGTAAGTGAGTCCCAGTCAATATTGGGGAAGTTAAAGTCTCCCATCGCAACAACTCTGTTGCTTTTACTCCTTTCTAAAATCTGTCTACCTATCTGCTCCTCTATCTCCCGCTGGCTGTTGGGAGGCTTGTAGTAAACTCCCAACATTGTGACTGCACCCTTCTTATTCCTGATCTCTACCCATATAGCCTCGCTGCCCTCTGAGGTGTCCTCCCACGGTACAGCTGTGATATTCTCCCTAACCAGTAGCGCAACTCCTCCACCCCTTATACGTCCCCCTCTATCTCGCCTGAAACATCTAAATCCTGGAACATTTAGCTGCCAATCCTGTCCTTCCCTCAACCAGGCCTGTGTAATGGCAACAGCATCATAGTTCCAAGTACTAATCCAAGCTCTAAGTTCATCTGCCTTACCTGTTATACTTCTTGCATTAAAACAAATGCACTTCAGGCCACCAGACCCGCTGTGTTCAGCAACATCTCCCTGTCTGCTCTTCCTCAGAACCATACTGGCCCTATTCCCTAGTTCTCTCTCAATGCTTTCACCTTCTGACCTATTGCTCCGGTACCCACCCCCCTGCCATATTAGTTTAAACCCTCCCGTGTGACACTAGCAAACCTCGCGGCCAGGATATTTATGCCTCTCCAGTTTAGATGCAACCCGTCCTTCTTATACAGGTCACACCTGCCCCGGAAGAGGTCCCAGTGGTCCAGATAACGGAAACCCTCCCTCCTACACCAGCTGTTTAGCCACTTGTTCAGCTGCTCTGTCTTCCTATTTCTAGCCTCACTGGCACAGGGAGTAATCCCGAGATTACAACCCTAGAGGTCCTGTCTTTTAAATTTCTGCCTAGCTCCCTGAACTCCTGCTGCAGGACCTCATGCCCCTTCCTGCCTATGTCGTTAGTACCAATATGTACAACGACCTCTGCCTGTTTGCCCTCCCCCTTCAGGATGCCCGCTACCCGTTCGGAGACATCCTGGACCCTGGCACCAGGGAGGCAACATACCATCCTGGAGTCTCTTTCACAGAAGCGCCTATCTGTGCCCCTGGCTATAGAGTCCCCTATGACTATTACTCTTCTGCGCTTTGACCCCCCCCCCCCCCTCCCCCCGCTGAACATCAGAGCCAGCCGTGGTGCCACTGCTCTGGCTGCTGCTGTTTTCCCCTGATCCTCCCCTCCCCCGACAGTATCCAAAGGGGTATACCTGTTCGAGAGGGGGACAACCACAGGGGATTCCTGCAGTGACTGCCTGCCCCTTCTGGTGGTCACCCATCTCTCTGCCCGCACCTTGGGTGTGACCACATTTATATAACTGCTATCTATGACGCTTTCCGCCACCTGCGTGCTCCTAAGTGCATCTAACTGCTGCTCCGACCGAACCATGTGGTCTGTGGGGAGCCCCAGTTGGGTGCACTTTCTGCAGATGAAGCGATCTGGGACGCTAGAAGCCTCCCGGACCTGCCACATCTCAGAGTCAGAGCACTGCACCCCTCTAACGTCAGAGATACTGGGACACGTTCCATTATCCTGGGGTCGGGGGTTGGTGAATTGAAGATTACCGGATGTTTGTGCATGCACTTCATCGGGGCAGGAGCAAGGGGAGAATAGGGGTCTGACTCCCACTTACTTGGTGACTCCTGGAGTCGCGCCGACATTGCAGGCTCGCGTTCTTTTCAGGCTGTTGATCAAGCTGCTCTTCCCGACATTTGGAAATCCTGGGAATATTAAGACACAGATGAGTCAGGTGCGCACCCACGCACGGCAGACGGGTATTCCCGTTACAGGATGCTAAGTTTAACGGTCCAGGCGCCCGAACAGGCCGCAGGTGCCGTGCACGAAGACATCGGCGGGTCTGTGCCGCCCCACGTGGACGAATAGCTCAGCCGGATAATCAACCGATATTGGGGGCAGTAGTGCAGCAGGCGAAGCGTACACCCCCCCCCCCCCCTTTACCGGTGAAGGCACCCCCGCACCTCCAAAGTCCGAGGTAAAGTTGACTATTCGACTACAGGCGGTATCGCAGCCCGAGACTTGCCTCCTTCCCGGGCGGCAGATGGGTGCAGGGCAATTACCCAGGTGCAACATAGGACAAAAGGACCATCACACACTCAGGTTGAAAAGCAGGGGTTAACCCCAGCGTGACTCGGCAGAACCACGGGGCGTTGTGCGTGTGCACTGGAGCCGCATCCCGCCAGGGTGGGGGCTGAGGGTGTGTCAACCTGGGCCCACGAAACAGTCACCCCAGGGCTGGCCACCCCCCCCCCCCCCCCCCAGCCTCGCAGCCGGGGGAAGACGCATCCCCAACACTCACCCTTGAACCTCACCACTGTCTGAGCCTGGGGGAGGAGGGTCAAAGGTTGGAGGTCAACTCAAAATGTTCACGAGACACATGACTGCTGCCCCCACCCGCCACAGTTAAAACACTCTGCTCCCATCAGTAATCATCCATCTCTTGCAGCTGCCCCCCCCCCCCCCGCCTCAATAGCCCCCACCCGCTCTCCAGCCGCCATTTTGGTTTTCTCAGCCATTGGCGGCGGATGGAGTGGACGGATGTGAGGCAGTGAGCGTCGCTGGAGGCCGCGGACGAGGTCTTTCTAGCCAATTCCTGCGTTACCGTGCGAAACCCGCCCTCCACCATTCCTCACCCCGCCACCGACTCACCGGAGCAGATCTTCTCGGGGCCTCAGCCCATCCAAAACCACGCCGCCATTTTGTTTGTTCTTCAACTCCACTTGAGGGGGGGGGGGGGGGGGGGCTGGAGGGGCTACGTGGACGGCCGCCGTAACCGAGAGGGGGGGTGGGGGGGGGGGGGGGAAGGAACTGCCCTCAGACAGAACGTCTGTCCATCTTCTCCGAATGTTCGATCCAGGCTCTTGTTGATTCACCCACCTTGGACCGGTCCGCCATTTTGATTTTGGGAGCATTTGGGGATGGGGAGGGTCCAAAATGGAGGACAGGGGGTGGGGGTTGACAGGGGTGGATGGCGAGAGGATGTGTCCCCCCTTGTGGGTGGGATATCTAGAACGGAGGGCGGGGGTTTCAGTTTGAGAATGAGGGGGTCCCCCATTGAAGACAAGAGATGAGGAGGAAATTCTGCACTCATTGGTGGGGGTGGGGGGGGGGGGGGAGGGGGCCACTGTGGAATTCACCACCCCCCCTCCACTATACAGCAGCGGGGGTCAGCGCAGTGACCAACCCCATCCTGATGCACCCCCCCCCCCCCCCCCCCACCCTCTCCCCCACCACACCCGACCTTCGGCCATCTTCCCAGTTACTCACCGACCACGCCCACCGTGATGGCCGTCTTGAGGTCGCGACTCCGACAGTAGCTTCCCAGCAGCCTCATCAGGTTGTCCGCCCCCACGCACGCGCTGCTCTGCAGCAGATCGGCGCCCGCCCGCTCCACAGACACTTTGCTGCGATGCTGTCGGGGGGTGGGAGAGGGGAGATCAGGTTAGTATGGAGCGCCCGAGGACGGCACGTGGCGCAGGGGTTAGCACTGGGACTGCAGCGCCGAGGTCCTAGGTTCGAATCCCGGCTCTGAGTCACTGTCCGTGTGGAGTTTGCACATTCTCCCCGTGTCTGCGCGGGTTTCGCCCCCACAACCCAAAGATGTGCAGGGTAGGTGGATTGGCCGCGCTAAATTGCCCCTTAATTGGAAAAAAGAATTGGGTACTCTAAATTTTATAAAATAAAAAGAATAGAGCTCCCCGAGCTTCATAAATACAGGCTGACAGTACATTAAACAGTGAGGCTAAATCCACGGAAAAGACTGGAATGGAATATAGAACACACAGTGCAGAAGGAGGCCATTCGGCCCATCGAGTTTGCACCGACCCACTTAAGCCCTCACCTCCACCCTATCCCCATAACCCAATATCCCCTCCTAACCTTTTTGATCACCGAGGGCAATTTAGCATGGCCAATCCACCGAACCTGCACGTCTTTGGACTGTGGGAGGAAACCGGAGCACCCGGAGGAAACCCACGTACACACGGGGAGAACGTGAAGACTCCGCACAGACAGTGACCCAGCCGGGAATCGAACCTGGGACCCTGGCGCTGAGAAGCCACAGTGCTACCCTACTATAATCCTTGTGAGACAGACAGCGCGATAGAGAGAGAAGGGAGACAGAGAGAAGGGAGACAGAGAGAAGGGAGACAGAGAGAAGGGAGACAGAGAGAAGGGAGACAGAGAGAAGGGAGACAGAGAGAAGGGAGACAGAGAGAAGGGAGACAGAGAGAAGGGAGACAGAGAGAAGGGAGACAGAGAGAAGGGAGACAGAGAGAAGGGAGACAGAGAGAAGGGAGACAGAGAGAAGGGAGACAGAGAGAAGGGAGACAGAGAGAAGGGAGACAGAGAGAAGGGAGACAGAGAGAAGGGAGACAGAGAGAAGGGAGACAGAGAGAAGGGAGACAGAGAGAAGGGAGACAGAGAGAAGGGAGACAGAGAGAAGGGAGACAGAGAGAAGGGAGACAGAGAGAAGGGAGACAGAGAGAAGGGAGACAGAGAGAGGGAGACAGAGAGAGAGGGACAGAGAGAGACAGGGAGAGACAGAGAGACTGGGATTATTCTCCTCGGATCAGAGGAGGTTAAGGAGAAGATTTGGTTGAAGCTTCACAACCGCAAGGCAGGGAGGGGGTTTCGATCAAATAGATGAAGACGGAGTGTTTCCCAGTCAGCAGCAGTTTCAGTAAACGGAGGACTGTAAACTGACCCTCCGACAATGCGGCGCTCCCTCAGTACTGACCCTCCGACAGTGCGGCGCTCCCTCAGCACTGACCCTCCGACAGTGCGGCGCTCCCTCAGCACTGACCCTCCGACAGTGCGGCGCTCCCTCAGCACTGACCCTCCGACAGTGCGCCGCTCCCTCAGTACTGACCCTCCGACAGTGCGGCGCTCCTCAGCACTGACCCTCCGACAGTGCGGCGCTCCCTCAGCACTGACCCTCCGACAGTGCGGCGCTCCCTCAGCACTGACCCTCCGACAGTGCGCCGCTCCCTCAGCACTGACCCTCTGACAGTGCGGCACTCCCTCAGCACTGACCCTCTGACAGTGCGGCGCTCCCTCAGCACTGACCATTCGACATTGCGGCGCTCCCTCAGCACTGACCCTCTGACAGTGCGGCACTCCCTCAGCACTGACCCTCTGACAGTGCGGCGCTCCCTCAGCACTGACCATTCGACATTGCGGCGCTCCCTCAGCACTGACCCTCCCAAAGTGCGGAGCTCCCTCAGTACTGACCCTCCCACAGTGCCGTGCTCCCTCAGCACTGACCCTCCCAAAGTGCGGAGCTCCCTCAGTACTGACCCTCCCAGTGCCGTGCTCCCTCAGCACTGACCCACCGACAGTGCGGCGCTCCATCAGCACTGACCCTCCGACAGTGCGGCGCTCCCTCAGCACTGACCCTCCAACAGGGTGACGCTCCCTCAGCACTGACCCTCTGACAGTGCGGCGCTCCCTCAGCACTGACCCTCCGACAGTGCGGTGCTCCCTCAGCACTGACCCTCCGACAGTGCGGCACTCCCTCAGTACTGACCCTCCGACAGTGCGGCGCTCCCTCAGCACTGACCCTCCGACAGTGCAGCACTCCCTCAGCACTGGCCCTCCGACAGTGCAGCACTCCCTCAGTACTGACCCTCCGACAGTGCGGCGCTCCCTCAGCACTGACCCTCCGACAGTGCGGCGCTCCCTCAGCACTGGCCCTCCGACAGTGCAGCACTCCCTCAGCACTGACCCTCCGACAGTGCTGCGCTCCCTCAGCACTGACCCTCCGACAGTGCGGCGCTCCCTCAGCACTGGCCCTCCGACAGTGCAGCGCTCCCTCAGCACTGACCCTCCGACAGTGCGGCGCTCCCTCAGCACTGACCCTCCGGGTCGCCTGTTGTTCTGAGAGGAACATCGTGAATGTTGATGGCTAGGATTGTGTCACGTCCAGATCGGGTGAAGGGCCATGAGGAGCCACGGGTCCCTCCCGCCCACTCTCGCTAGCAAGAGGAAACGGAGGGTGTGGTATGGAGTGTGGACAGCGGGCACTGGTCACCGTGGTCGCAGCACGTGGCACTCACCAGGTTTCTGTTCTGCAGCTGGGTGCAGGCTTTGAACGCCACGGTGGGCATTTCGTTCCGCAGGTACT
>NC_052166.1:3858823-3861323 GCF_902713615.1 Scyliorhinus canicula
ATGTAGCCTACTTGTGAGAATAAATATTATTATTATTATTACCTACCCTCGGGCAGAATCGTCTCAGAGCCAGTAGGCTCGGCCTAACAATAAACCAACTTTAGCATCATCACTAGCTGCCACAACCTTTGCCCAGGGGGTGGGTGCTGCTGTTTTATCTCTCTGTCTGCCTCTGTCTCACTCTCTCTCCATCTGCCTGACTGTCTCTCTCTCTCTCTGTCTCTCTGTCTGTCTCCCTCTCACTCTCTCTGTCCCTCGCTCTCTTTGTCTCTCTCTCTGTCTCACTCTCTCTGTCTCACTCTCACTCTCTGTCTCTGTCTCTCTCATTGCCTCTCTCTTTGTCTTTCTCATTGTCTCTCATTCTCTCTTTCTCTGTCACTCTCTCTGTCTCTTTCTGTCTCTCTCTTTGTCTCTCCGTCTCTCTCGCCCTCTCTCTCGCCCTCTCTCTCTCCCTCTCTCTCTCCCTCTCTCTCTCTCTCTCTCTCTGCTTCTCTCTGTATCTCTCTTTATCTCTCTCTTCCACTTTCTGTCTCTCTGTGTCTCTCTGTCTCTCAATATCTCTCTGTCAATCTCTCTCTGTCTCTCTGTCTATCCCTCTCTGTCTGTCTCTCTCTGGCACTCTCTCTCTCTGTCTCTGCTTCTCGCTATCTTTTTCTCTTTCTGTCTGTCTCTCTCTCTGTCTCTCTCTCTCTGGCTGTTTCTCTCTGTCTCGCTCTCTATCTCGCTCTCTATCTGTCTGACTGTCTCTCTCTCTCTGTCTTGCTCTCTTTGTCTCTCTCACTCTGTCTCTCTCTCTTGCTCTGTCTCTCTCTTTCTCTCTCTCTCTTTTTCTCTCTCTCTCTATCTCTCTTTGTCTCTTTCATTCTGTCTTTCTCTGTCACTCTCTCTGACTTTGTCTCTCTCTCTCTCTCGTTCTGTCCCTCTCTTTGTCTCTCTCTCTCTGTCTCACTCTCTCTGTCTCTCTGCTTCTCTCTCTACCTCCCGCTTTTTCTGTCTCTGTCTCTCTCTCTGTCTCTCTTGTCTGCCTCTTTATCTCTGTCTCTCTCCGCCTGTCTCTCTCTCTCCGCCTGTCTCTCTCTCTCCGCCTGTCTCTCGCTCTCCGCCTGTCTCTCTCTCTCCGCCTGTCTCTCTCTCTCCGCCTGTCTCTCTCTCTCTGCTTTTCTCTCTATCTCTCTCTTTCTCTTTCTCTCTCTGTGTCTGTCACTCTTGGCTGCCTCTGTCTCTCTCTCTGTCTGTTTATCCCTCTCTGTCTGTCCCTCTCTCTCTCTCTCTCTGTGTCACTCTCTCTGTCTCTGCTGTCTCTTTCTGTTTCTCTGTCTCTTTCGCTCTCTCTCTCATTGTCTCTCATTCTGTCTTTCTTGTGGTGATTGTAGATCTGAGTAGATGCAATACAACTGAGCAAGCACTAGAGGGAGCACGGGAGAGCTATATATACACAGGGACAGGAAGTGATGACACTTCACGCAAGGCAGAACTCGTAGCAGGACACAGACACACAGGCAGGCAGCATTTGAGGTAGCCGTAAGTTAAGCTCTGAAGAGAGAACAAATTCATAATAAAGCATCTTCTCCACATTTGAGACTACGAGCTTTATTAAGACACGAGGAACAACACATGGTACCAGGAGTGGCTTCAGACGCTTACTTCAGGACAACTCAGCTGCAGACACAGAAAGACCAAAATGGCATGGAAATCTCCTACTGGACATTGGACTTGGGAAGACATCGCTTATTCGAGGATGTGGCATGGATACCCACCTCAGCTGGACACGACCGGCAATGTAAGAAATGTCTGGAAAATGTTTAAACAAATGTTCGATTTATATATCATAGCTAATGATGTAGCAGCAGCCTCAGACGAAATTAAAATAGCAATTCTCATCGCAGGACATGAAGCTAGGAAAGTTTATAATGGATTTAAATACTCAAAAGATGAAGACAGCAACAACTTACAAACAACACTGAACAAATTTGAAGAGTACTGTAAGGAATTTGAACAGCACGGTATGCTCAGAGGCCAAACTGCACAGACACTGAGTGATGCAAAACTTTAAAAATCACTATCAAAACAGAAAGGTTTCAGTCAAGAAATCGCGAGTGAAAAGTACAGATCAAAAAGAAGAAATAACTTGAATTTTTCACAAAGCCAAAACGCTGAAGGTCCAGTCCAGATCGAAAGGAAAAGGTAACTTACAACTTTCAGAAAGAAAAAACGCTGAAATCCGCGATAAAATGGCGTCCGACCACATTTTACAGTCTCGTGCAGACAAGGAACTAAAATCTGCGTCTGCGCGTGCGCAGGAAACAGAAGCTGCGCATGCGCAGTTACAATCACCCGCTTATCGTTCTGCGCATGCGCCAGTTTAAAAAGCTTTGTGTTGCGGATCGTTATGCGCAAGCCGCGCATGCGCAGTGGACACAAAACCTCACAGTACAGGAAGGCCGATTTGCGCATGCACAATTGATTCCTACGCATGGCGTCACGAGTGTCATGACGTCTG
>NC_052166.1:3871323-3881363 GCF_902713615.1 Scyliorhinus canicula
TCCACACACCCACCACTCTCTGTGTAAAGAACTTGCCTCTGACATCTCCCATATACCTTCCTCCAATCACCTTAAAATTATGTCCCCTCGTGACAGCCATTTCCGCCCTGGGGAAAAGTCTCTGGCGATCCACTCTATCCATGCCTCTCATCACCTTGCTCACCTCTATCAAGTCACCTCTCTGCCTTCTTCGCTCCAGTGAGAAAAGCCCTTGCTCCCTCAACCTTTCTTCGTAAGACATGTCTTCCAATCCAGGCAACATCCTGGTAAATCTCCTCTGCACCCTCTCCAAAGCATCCACATCCTTCCTATAATGAGGTGACCAGAACTGGACACAATATTCCAAGTGTGGGTGAACTAGAGTTTTATAAAGCTGCAGCAAAACCTCGCGGCTCTGAAACTCAATCCCCCTGTTAATGAAAGCCAACATACCATACGCCTTCTTAACAACCCTATCAACCTGGGTGGCAACTTTGCGGGATCTATGTACGTGGACCCCAAGATCCCTCTGTTCCTCCACACTTCCAAGAATCGTCTTAACCCTGTATTCAGCATTCAAATTCGACTTTCCAAAATGAATCACTTCACATTTATCCAGGTTGAACTCCATCTGCCACTTCTCAACCCAGCTCTGCATCCTGTCTCACATCTCCCATCGACACTCAAACTAACACTGCTTTGCAGCAAAATGCCCTGATACCTTTTCTCCTCCCAGCAATTGCATCACCTTACCGAGCTGCAACCTAGTTAACTCCACAGGGAATCCCCTCACTTCAAACAACATTCCATTGGCCCAAACGTTTACGATGCTTTAATTGCACACACCCCCGGCGGCCAAAACCTTTCGACCCAGGATTCTTTATAAACAAGACCAGCACAGGCTTTTTCTACAAAATATTTTTATTCACAGTTTTCACTTTATACAATACAAAAGCACAAGAAAGAATAAACTCGGTTACAGGCACAGAATAGCAAAACATAAAACAACCTCTTCCCCCCCCCCCCCCAACCCCCTCCACAACGAACGGTGACCAATTCCTCTAGGTCAACAGTAAATGGCTGGCATCTCCGAGGGAACCCCTCGATTGCTGCCCTCAGGGCGGACTTGACTTTCTCGAGGTCAAGGGTCACCCAGGCACTGGGTGGAGATGACAAGGCAACCAAGTGGGCCTTCAGAATCGCCGACGTGGTGCTGACGGGGTCCCAGAAGCCCACTAGCTTAGGACACGAGCAGAACGTGCGCGCGTGGTTGGCCATCGCTCGCACCTGTCCTCCGCTAACCCCGGGTTTTAACCCTTACTGCACCAATTATCTGTAATATATCTGAAAACCCTACGTTCGTCACGGGGCGTCCCCCAAAAGACGGGCGGATGGTATCAAACGGCACATCTCAGCCGCCGTTTACATTGGGTGAGGCGCAGTCCACCCCCAAACCAGCCACGTGCGCGCAAAACAGTGCCCAGCATCAGATGTAATCTGTGATTGGACAGCATTTTGTTACATAGCCCACAAAATCCCACTGATGACCAATTTGTGGCTCAGGCTCGCAGTGTGGCGCGTTGGTGTATGTTGGAAGCTACATGTATTGATACACGGGACCCAGTTCCCCGCGGACAGAAAGAACACGTACACACATTGCGTCTGTTTCAGTCGACCAAAATTGCCGACAGTCATTTACTGGTACATTCCTCAGGGCGACACCTCGACTCCTCAGGGTCAAGCTGCCTGGTTTCATTTTCAAACAATGCTTGGCAGTTAATTTTCGGTCGCCATCAGCTTGTGCTTCGTCCATGGCAACGCCTCTGTCACTTCAGTGTTGTCTTCTCATCAAGTACAAATTGGTGTTTTCCTCTCGACGTGTCCTGACCAAAAGCCTTGACGTGTTTCTTTTTTCCCCCACCAGTCCTGATTTCAGAGAGTTTTTTTTTTTACAGTGCAGAAGGAGGCCATTCGGCCCATCCCACCGGCTCTTGGAAAGAGCGCCCTACCCAAGCCCACACTTCCACCATATCCCCATAACCCAGTAACCCCACCCAACACTAAGGACATTTTTGGACACTTAAGGGCAATTTATCATGGCCAATCCACCTACCCTGCACATCTTTGGACTGTGGGAGGAAACCGGAGGAAACCCACGCACACACGGGGAGAAAGTGCAGACTCCGCACAGACAGTGACCCAAGCCGGGAATCGAACCTGGGACTCTGAAGCAATTTTGCTAACCGTTCTGCCCTGATTGCGCTATGAATCGCACCATCGATCAATTTAAGATTACTGGTCAGGTTTGGCAGTGTGACTCCCTCATGCGTGCTGGTAGCGTGGGGGGAGGGGGGAGGGGAGAGACAGCCATTCCCTGGTACATTCCCCGCTGCAATGCCTTGACCGATCAGAGTCTGGTTTGAATCGGAACAATAGCTTGGCAGTTCACTGTTCCCTGCTGCATTCTCCGCGCCAACACCTGTACCAATCAGGGTTCGGCTGTCAAGGAATCAGCACTCTCTCCCCGTACAATATAAATTGTTGTTCTCTTTACTCTAGGGAATCCTGCGATCTGTCTGTGTGTCTTTCCATCAGGAAGACCCGTAAGTTGCTTACCATTAAAAGGAGTCAACATATGTAAACTCTTCCCCTCCCACCAAACCCGACATCCCTCACAATAAGGTGTTCAGGATGGGTGGGGGCCAAGTGGAATTTTTTAAACGCTAAGACTGGTAGATTTGTGTTGGGTAAGAGGGAAGGGGGGGATTGAGGGTTACGGACCCGAGGCGCAGTAGATAGAGTTGAGATCAGCCGCGATCTGGCTGGTGTGATGGGACAGGCCCGAGGGGGTGGGACTCCACGCGGTCCTCCACACAGCTCGCCACCTGGCTCGTCCGGCTTCAGGGGGTGTAGGCGGGTGGGTCATCTGCGGGAAACAGAGACGGAGACGCACGTTAACTCGACTCTCTCGATACGTTGCAAAACCTCAACTCGCGTAGCCTCTCACCTGGCCGGGGTCGGGGGGAGAGCGGAGGGGGAAAGATACTATCTGTTTCAGGGACATGAATAAAGACGATGAGGGGTTAATACTGTGATGTCTTTGCCAACGAAGAAAACAATAGACTGTGTGTTTTGCATGGAGTTTAAAGACCCCAATTGAAAACTAGTTTATTCCGGTTTGACTAGATAAACACACACACACACAAACTGACCACAAAACTTTCTACAAAAAGTTCAATACATCCAACTTACATAGGTTCTTGAATTTTCAATTATTTACAAATCCAAATTCATCACTGGCTTCCTATTCCTCCGTGGTACCATCTCTCATCTCTCATTCGTCCAGCACTTGGCAAGGAGCCAATCAGCCGGAGTCTCCAACAAGAAATGACCTCCGACCTTGTCGCTTAATTGAAAGTTTCCCTGTTTCTCCCATTCCCCCCTGTCTGACTCCGGCTCTGATCCGAACTGACTCGCTCTCATCCAATCATAGAATTTGTACAGTGCAGAAAGAGAGTCTGCCCATGGAGTCTGCACTGACTCCACCCATCGCCACTCCCCCCATCCACCCTGTACTATCTCCATAACCCCATAACCTAACCTCCACATCTTTGGTCACTAAGGGGCAATTTAGCACGGCCAATTTACCTAACCTGCACGTCTTTGGACTGTGAGAGGGAACCGGAGCCCCCGGAGGAAACCCACGCACACACGGGGAGAACGTGCAGACTCCGCACAGACAGTGACCCAAGCCGGGAATCGAACCCGGGACCCTGGCGCTGTGAGGCAGCACTATTAACCACTTAAAACGTTTAACATTGTATTTATAACAAAGTTTTTTTTTCAAAAATTAACCAAAGCCCTATTTCTTCACTCCTGGAGTGAAACATTCTTTCTGTCTTTCAAATAAACTTAAATATTAGAGGTCCAGTATCCTCGATACTGTTGGAGTGCGGTCCGCGATCGGAATCTCCCTTACAGAGAATATACCGGAAATGTTGTGGAACACAGTCTCACTCTCCCACTCTTTATCACATTCTCATACACACACTCACTCTCTCTCACACTGTCTCACTCACAATGTCTCTCTCTCTCTCTCTCACACACTGTCTCTGTCTCTCTCTCACGCTCTCTCTCACATTGTCTCTCTCACACACTCTCATACACACTCCCTCTCTCACACTGTCTCTCCCTCACACTGTCTCTCTCTCTCTCACACTGTCTCTCTCTCTCTCACACTGTCTCTCTCTCTCTCACACTGTCTCTGTCTCTCTCTCACGCTCTCTCTCTCGCATTGTCTCTCACACACTCTCATACACACTCCCTCTCTCACACTGTCTCTCCCTCACACTGTCTCTCTCTCACACTGTCTCTCTCTCTCATACTCTCTCACTCACGCTCTCTCTCTATCACACTCTCTCTATCACACTCACGCTCTCTCACATTGTCTGTCTCTCTCTCACTGTCTCTCTCACACACATTCTCTGTCTCTCACACGCTCACACATTCACACACACTCACTCAATCTCACACACTCTCCCTCTCACTCTCTCACACACTCACACTCTCTCTCTCACTCTCTCTCTCACTCTCTGTCTCACACTCACACACATTCACACACTCACTCAGTCTCACACACACACTCACTCTCTCACACACTCACTCTCACACACTCACTCAGTCTCGCACACACTCTCACACTCACACACACTCTCTCACACACACTCACACTCGCTCATACACTCACTCTCTCTCACACACTCTACCTCACTCTCTCACACACTCTCTCACACTTCTCTGATACACACTCTCACACTCCCTCTCACTCTCTCACACTCTCTCTCTCACACACTCTCTCACTTTCTCACACACACACTCTCTCTCACTCTTCTCTGATACACATTCTCTCACACTCCCTCTCACACTCTCTCCCTCTCACTCTCTCTCACACACACTCTCTCCCTCTCACACTCTCTCTCACACACTCTCACTCTCTCTCACACTCTCTCTCACACACACTCTCACACACACTCTCTCACACACACTCTCACACACACTCTCTCACACACTCTCTCTCACACTCTCTCTCTCACACACACTCTCTCACACACTCTCTCCCTCTCACACTCTCTCACACTCTCTCTCACACACACTCTCTCACACACTCTCTCCCTCTCACACTCTCTCACACTCTTCTCTGATACACACTCTCACACTCCCTCTCACTCTCACACTCTCTCACACACTCTCTCACACACTCTCACACACACACACTCTCTCTCACTCTCTCACACCCTTCTCTGATACACACTCTCTCACACTCCCTCTCACACTCCCTCTCACACTCCCTCTCACACTCTCTCCCTCTCACACTCTCTCTCACACTCTTTCTCACTCTCACTCACTCACACAGTCTCGCACACACCCACACACAAGCTAACCGAGATATAAACGGGAAGTGCAAATGGGTAGAAAAGTGGCGGGTGGAATTTAACCCTGAAAAGTGTGAGGTGTTAAATTTTGGAAGGAAGTGTTCAGTGAACGGCCTGCCACTGGGAAGTACCGAGGCTCAAAGGGACCGTGGTGTGTTTGTCCAGAGATCTCTGAAGGCAGAAGATCAGGTTAATAGGGAGGTGAAAGAGGCAAATGGGACACTTGCCTTTATCAATCGAGACTGGGGGATTTTCACAGTGGCTTCATTGCAGTGTTAATGTAAGCCTATTTCTCAAACTAATAAAGATTACTATTATTAGATTCCAAAAGCAGGGAGGTCATGTTGGGAGTTGTATAGAACTTTGGTGAGGCCACAGCTGGAGAGCCGTGTGCAATTCTGGTCACCACATTATAGGAAGGATGTGATTGGACTGGAGGGGGTGCAGAGGGGATTCACCAGGATGCTGCCTGGGATGGAACATTGAGGTTCTGCAGAGAGGTTGGATAAGGGTGGCACGGGGGCGCAGTGGTTAGAATTGCTGCCTCACGGCGCTGAGGTCCCAGGTTCGATCCCGGCCCTGGATCACTGTCCGTGCGGAGTTTGCACATTCTCCCCGTGTTTGCGTGGGTTTTGCCCCCACAACCCAAAGATGTGCCGGGTAGGTGGATTGGCCACGCTAAATTGCCCCTTAATTGGGAAAAATGAATTGGGTCCTCTAAATTTATTTTTAAAAATGAAGAGAGGTTGGAGAGGCTTGGGTTGTTTTCTCTGGAGTAGAAAAGACTTGAGGGGCGACCTGATCGAGGTGGACAATATTCTGAGGGGCATGGACAGGGTGGAGAGGGAGCAGCTGTTCCTCTCAGTTGAAGGGTCAGTTACGAGGGGGGGGGCACAGGTTGACGGTGAGGGGCGGGAGGCTTGGGGGGGGGGGGGGTGGGTGAAAAGCTTTTTTACCCAGAGGATGGTGAGGGTCTGGAACGCACAGCCTGGGAGGTAGAGGCACCCCAATCCACCCCCACAAACCCCCCTTCATTGCCATACTGCGAGATACCAGCAGGGCAGAGACGAGACTCCAGCAGCAGGAAACAGGTTTATGCCCATTTGTCTACATATACATACATGGCCACAGAACTGCCGGTACACAATGCGGCAATAAGATATGAGGACTGATTGTCACTGAAGACAGGACGTACCACAATGCTTTCCACACAATGGGTGAGGTTTCATTCCAATGTGCTCACTAGTACAATTTAGGGATGTCAATTGGTGCACAGTAAGATCCCACAACCAACCAATGCGACAATGACACAGGTCATCTGTTCTCTTCCTGATGTTGGTTGACAAACACAAGTTAGACCTGAGTCACAGAAGAGAAGGTTCCCCGACCCCTAACCCCACCCTACTGCCATCCACATCTCCCTCCATCTCTACCACCGACAGTGCGGCGCTCCCTCAACACTGACCCTCCGACAGTGCGGCGCTCCCTCAGCACTGACCCTCCGACAGTGCGGCGCTCCCTCAGCACTGACCCTCTGACAGTGCGGCGCTCCCTCAGCACTGACCCTCCGACAGTGCGGCGCTCCCTCAGCACTGACCCTCCGACAGTGCGGTGCTCCCTCAGCACTGACCCTCTGACAGTGCGGCGCTCCCTCAGCACTGACCCTCTGACAGTGCGGCGCTCCCTCAGCACTGACCCTCTGACAGTGCGGCACTCCCTCAGTACTGACCCTCTGACAGTGCGGCGCTCCCTCAGCACTGACCCTCCGACAGTGCGGCGCTCCCTCAGCACTGACCCTCTGACAGTGCGGCGCTCCCTCAGCACTGACCCTCTGACACTGCGGCGCTCCCTCAGCACTGACCCTCTGACAGTGCGGCACTCCCTCAGTACTGACCCTCTGACAGTGCGGCACTCCCTCAGCACTGACCCTCCGACAGTGCGGCACTCCCTCAGCACTGACCCTCTGACAGTGCGGCGCTCCCTCAGCACTGACCCTCCGACAGTGCGGGACTCCCTCAGCACTGAACCTCTGACAGTGCGGCGCTCCCTCAGCACTGACCCTCCGACAGTGCGGCACTCCCTCAGCACTGATCCTCCGACAGTGCGGAGCTCCCTCAGCACTGACCCTCCGACAGTGCGGCACTCCCTCAGCACTGACCCTCCGACAGTGCAGCACTCCCTCAGCACTGACCCTCCGACAGTGCGGAGCTCCCTCAGCACTGACCCTCCGACAGTGCGGCACTCCCTCAGCACTGACCCTCCGACAGTGCGGCGCTCCCTCAGCACTGACCCTCCGACAGTGCGGCACTCCCTCAGCACTGACCCTCCGACAGTGCGGCACTCCCTCAGCACTGACCCTCAGACAGTGCGGCGCTCCCTCAGCACTGACCCTCAGACACTGCGGCGCTCCCTCAGCACTGACCCTCCGACAGTGCGGCGCTCCCTCAGCACTGACCCTCCAGTAGTGCGGCGCTCCCTCAGCATTGACCCTCCGACAGTGCGGCGCTCCCTCAGCACTGACCCTCCGACAGTGCGGCACTCCCTCGGTACTGACCCTCCGACAGTGCGGCACTCCCTCAGTAATGACCCTCCGACAGTGCGGCACTCCCTCAGTACTGACCCTCCGACAGTGCGGCACTCCCTCAGCACTGACCCTCCGACAGTGCGGCGCTCCCTCAGTACTGACCCTCCAACAGTGCGGCACTCCCTCAGCACTGACCCTCAGACAGTGCGGCGCTCCCTCAGTACTGACCCTCCAACAGTGCGGCACTCCCTCAGCACTGACCCTCAGACAGTGCAGCACTCCCTCAGCACTGACCCTCAGACAGTGCGGCACTCCCTCAGCACTGACCCTCCGACAGTGCGGCGCTCCCTCAGCACTGACCTTCCGACAGTGCGGCACTCCCTCGGTACATACCTCTCGGTTGTGGTCGAGACGGGCACTTTGGATGGAGGAAGTAGACATTATAGAGGAAAACTGCGATTGCTGTGAATCCAAAGAGCTGCAGTGGGAAATGGAGAGAAGTAAAATCAACATTTCCGAACAAACAGCAGGTCACACCAGCTCCGGAAATCCTGGCACACCTCAGATATCAGCATGAGATTTTGTTGAACTGTGTGTACTGTACCATTGACATCTGGGAACCAGGGTAACCAATTTGTGAACAGCAAGATCCCAAAAACCCAGGCTGGGACACGTCCCAGGACACACTTATTTTACTGGCACTGGTATGAGCCCCAAGACACCCGGGAGATCTCCTCTCAATGTCAGACAACCAAGTGTTTGATGGGGACAGTGTAGAGGGAGCTTTACTCTGTATCTAACCCCGTGCTGTACCTGTCCTGGGAGTGTTTGATGGGGACAGTGTAGAGGGAGCTTTACTCTGTATCTAACCCCGTGCTGTACCTGTCCTGGGAGTGTTTTGATGGGGACAGTGTAGAGGGAGCTTTACTCTGTATCTAACCCCGTGCTGTACCTGCCCTGGGAGTGTTTGATGGGGACAGTGTAGAGGGAGCTTTACTCTGTATCTAACCCCGTGCTGTACCTGTCCAGGGAGTGTTTGATGGGGACAGTGTAGAGGGAGCTTTACTCTGTATCTAGCCCCGTGCTGTACCTGTCCTGGGAGTGTTTGATGGGGACAGTGTAGAGGGAGCTTTACTCTGTATCTAACCCCGTGCTGTACCTGTCCTGGGAGTGTTTGATGGGGACAGTGTAGAGGGAGCTTTACTCTGTATCTAACCCCATGCTGTACCTGTCCTGGGAGTGTTTGATGGGGATAGTGTAGAGGGAGCTTTACTCGGTATCTAACCCCGTGCTGTACCTGCCCTGGGAGTGTTTGATGGGGACAGTGTAGAGGGAGCTTTACTCTGTATCTAGCCCCGTGCTGTACCTGTCCTGGGAGTGTTTGATGGGGACAGTGTAGAGGGAGCTTTACTCTGTATCTAACCCCGTGCTGTACCTGTCCTGGGAGTGTTTGATGGGGACAGTGTAGAGGGAGCTTTACTCTGTATCTAACCCCATGCTGTACCTGTCCTGGGAGTGTTTGATGGGGATAGTGTAGAGGGAGCTTTACTCGGTATGTAACCCCGTGCTGTACCTGCCCTGGGAGTGTTTGATGGGGACAGTGTAGAGGGAGCTTTACTCTGTATCTAACCCCGTGCTGTACCTGTCCTGGGAGTGTTTGATGGGGACAGTGTAGAGGGAGCTTTACTCTGTATCTAACCCCGTGCTGTACCTGTCCTGGGAGTGTTTGATGGGGACAGTGTAGAGGGAGCTTTACTCTGTATCTAACCCGTGCTGTACCTGTCCTGGGAGTGTTTGATGGGGATAGTGTAGAGGGAGCTTTACTCGGTATCTAACCCCGTGCTGTACCTGCCCTGGGAGTGTTTGATGGGGACAGTGTGGAGGGAGCTTTACTCTGTATCTAACCCCGTGCTGTACCTGTCCTGGGAGTGTTTGATGGGGACAGTGTAGAGGGAGCTTTACTCTGTATCTAACCCCGTGCTGTACCTGTCCTGGGAGTGTTTTGACAGAGTGTTACAAACGGCTGCCGCTGTGCGTCGGTGGGTGGAGGGACTGGGTGTTGAAGGTGGGGGTTAGCGTGTCGATCGAGCCGGGGGGGGGGGGGG
>NC_052166.1:3881863-3909011 GCF_902713615.1 Scyliorhinus canicula
TCAGGGAGATATCTGTACACTGACTGGTGTCTCAGTCCTCCCTCTCTCTCAGGGAGATATCTGTACACTGACTGGTGTCTCTCAGTCCCCCCTCTCTCTCTCAGGGAGATATCTGTACACTGACTGGTGTTTCTCAGTCCCCCTCTCTCTCTCAGGGGATATCTGTACACCGACTGGTGTCTCTCAGTCCCTCCTCTCTCAGGGAGAGAGATCTGTACACTGGCTGGTGTCTCTCAGTCCCCTCTCTCTCTCAGGGAGATATCTGTACACTGACTGGTGTCTCTCAGTCCCTCCTCTCTCTCTCAGGGAGATATCTGTACACTGACTGGTGTCTCTCAGTCCCCTCTCTCTCTCAGGGAGATATCTGTACACTGACTGATGTCTCTCAGTCCCCTCTCTCAGAGATGATCAGAGTTTGACAGATTGCTCCTGGTTATCTGTACTCTATGATGTACCTACCTCCAGCTGTGAGCTACGTATCCTGGACACTGTTCTCCGCAGACGTGACATGGTCGCCCCCTGTCAATATCTTCGAGGTGAAGTGGCTGCAACCAACATCAATCCTGTATCAGTCACCCTCTGATCATGAGTACCCCGGCCCGTCCTGTCCCATGCAGTGTTAAGTAATGTCACTGCCCTCACTAACCCTGACCCACCCTAATTGCCCCTCGAGAAGGGGGTGGGTGAGCCACCATCGTGAACCCGCAGCAGCCCCCGTGTGGCGTAGGTACACCCACCGTGCTGTTAGGGAGGGAGTTCCAGGATTCTAAGCCGGCGACAGTGAAGGAATGGCTGATATATCTCCAAGCTGGGTTGGTGTGTGTGTGGGGGTGGTGAGAGGGGGAGAGACAGAGAGAGAGAGAGACAGAGACAGAGAGAGAGAGAGAGAGAGAGAGAGAGTGACAGAGAGAGAGTGACAGAGAGAGAGTGACAGAGAGAGAGTGACAGAGAGAGAGTGACAGACAGAGTGACAGGCAGAGAGTGACAGGCAGAGAGTGACAGACAGAGAGTGACAGACAGAGAGTGACAGACAGAGAGTGACAGACAGAGAGTGACAGACAGAGAGTGACAGACAGAGAGTGACAGACAGAGTGACAGACAGAGAGTGACAGACAGAGAGTGACAGACAGAGAGTGACAGACAGAGAGTGACAGACAGAGAGTGACAGACAGAGAGGGGGGGGGCGGGAAAATGGAGGAGAGGGAGAATCTGTTCCCCTTGACGGGAGATTCGGTAACCAGAGGCGGTGACGCAGAGTGAAGGTGACCGGAGAAAGGGGCGACGCAGACACGGGGAGAAAGGGGCGACACGGGGAGAAAGGGGCGACACGGGGAGAAAGGAGCGACGCAGACACGGGGAGAAAGGGGCGACGCAGACACGGGGAGACAGGAGCGACGCAGACACGGGGAGACAGGAGCGACGCTGACACGGGGAGAAAGGGGCGACGCTGACACGGGGAGAAAGGGGCGAAGCAGACACGGGGAGACAGGAGCGACGCAGACACAGGGAGAAAGGGGCGACGCAGACACGGGGAGAAAGGAGCGACGCAGACACGGGGAGAAAGGAGAGACGCAGACACGGGGAGAAAGGGGCGACGCTGACACGGGGAGAAAGGGGTGACGCAGACACGGGGAGAATGGGGCGACGCAGACACGGGGAGAAATGGGCGACGCAGACACGGGGAGACAGGAGCGACGCAGACACGGGGAGAAAGGAGCGATGCAGACACGTGGAGAAAGGGGCGACGCAGACACGGGGAGAAAGGGGCAACGCAGACATGGGGAGACAGGAGCGACGCAGACACGGGGAGAAAGGGGCGACGCAGACACGGGGAGACAGGGGCGACGCAGACACGGGGAGACAGGGGCGACGCAGACACGGGGAGAAAGGGGCGACGCAGACACGGGGAGAAAGGGGCGACGCAGACACGGGGAGACAGGGCGACGCAGACACGGGGAGAAAGGGGCGACGCAGACACGGGGAGAAAGGGATGACGCAGACACGGGGAGACAGGAGCGACGCAGACACGGGGAGAAAGGGGCGACGCAGACACGGGGAGAAAGGGATGACGCAGACACGGGGAGAAAGGGAGCGACGCAGACACGGGGAGACAGGAGCGACGCAGACACGGGGAGAAAGGGGCGACGCAGACACGGGGAGACAGGGAGCGACGCAGACACGGGGAGAAAGGGAGCGACGCAGACACGGGGAGAAAGGAGCGACGCAGACACGGGGAGAAAGGGGCGACGCATGACACGGGGAGAAAGGGGGCACGCAGACACGGGGAGAAATGGGGGCGACGCAGACACGGGGAGAATGGGGCGACGCAGACACGGGGAGACAGGAGCGACGCAGACACGGGGAGAAAGGAGCGATGCAGACACGTGGAGAAAGGGGCGACGCAGACACGGGGAGAAAGGGGCGACGCAGACACTGGGGAGAAAGGGGCGACGCAGACAATGGGGAGAAAGGGGCGACGCAGACACGGGGAGAAAGGGGCGACGCAGACACGGGGAGACAGGGGCGACGCAGACACGGGAGAAAGGGGCGACGCAGACACGGGGAGAAAGGGGCGAACGCAGACACGGGTAGAAAGGGGCGACGCAGACACTGGGGAGAAAGGGCGACGCAGACCACGGGGAGAAAAGGGATGACGCAGAGCACGGGGAGACAGGATCGACGCAGACACGGGGAGAACACGCAGACACGGGGAGAACACGCAGACACGGGGAGAACACGCAGACACGGGGAGAACACGCAGACACGGGGAGAAAGGGGCGAATCATACACGGGGAGACAGGAGCGACGCAGACACGGGGAGACAGGAGCGACGCAGACACGGGGAGAAAGGGGCGAATCATACACGGGGAGACAGGAGCGACGCAGACACGGGGAGACAGGAGCGACGCAGACACGGGGAGAAAGGGGCGACGGTGACACGGGGAGAAAAGGGCGAAGGTGACACGGGGAGAAACTTTCTCCCTCAGCAAGTGGTTAGGATCTGGAAGGTGTTGCCTGAGAGTGGGGAGGAGGCAGGTTCAATCGAGGCTTCCCAAAGGGAATCGGATCGTTATCTAACGGGAAGAATGGGCGGCACGGGGGGAGGGTGTGGGAGTGGGCTGAGTTACTCCTGCAGAGGGGCCAGCAGGGGATGAATGGCCTCCTTTGATGTTGGAACTATTCTGTAACTCGCAGAAACATTTTGCCTTTTTACGACTCATGACGAGGTGTAATTGATGCGCACATTAAGCTAATGCCCCCTGATCTTGTCATCAAATCATTGCCTCCGAGTACTGTCTGACCACAAATAACACAACTTCAGCAATAAATCACTGCAAGCTGAGCCCATCCCTTCTGCCTCAGGGACCAGGTGCTGCTCAGCTATTATTCAGGGGAGTCTTTTAAAGAAAGATCCTTCTTTCAAGGCTCCCTGAAAGCAGTGAGCGAAGTCCCACAGGATACAGCGCCAGTCTCAACGGGCCGAATGGCTCTCCTGTTCTTTGTTCATTGAATCAGTTTCCTTTCTGACATTGATTGAGGGATAAATATGGCTCCAGGGCACTGGGGATACTGCGAAGCTCCCTCAGCACTGACCCCCTGACAGTGCGGCGCTCCCTCAGCACTGACCCTCCGACAGTGCAGCGCTCCCTCAGCACTGACTCTCCCTCAGTGCGGTGCTCCCTCAGTACTGACCCTCCGACAGTGCGGTGCTCCCTCAGCACTGACCCTCCGACAGTGCGGCGCTGCCTCAGCACTGACCCTCCGACAGTGCTCCACTCTCTCAGCACTGACCCTCCGACAGTGCGGCGCTCCCTCAGCACTGACCCTCCGACAGTGCGGCGCTCCCTCAGCACTGACCCTCCGACAGTGCGGCGCTCCCTCAGCACTGACCCTCCGACAGTGCGGTGCTCCCTCAGCACTGACCCTCTGACTGCGGCGCTCCCACAGCACTGACCCTCCAACAGTGCGGCACTCCCTCAGCACTGACCCTCCCACAGTGCGGCACTCCCTCAGCACTGACCCTCCGACAGTGCGGCGCTCCATCATCTCCGACCCTCCGAAAGTGCGGCGCTCCCTCAGCACCGACCCTCTGACAGTGCGGCGCTCCCTCAGCACTGACCCTCCGACAGTGCGGCACTCCCTCAGCACTGACCCTCCCACAGTGCGGCGCTCCCTCAGCACTGACCCTCCAACAGTGCGGCGCTCCCTCAGCACTGACCCTCCGACAGTGCGGCGCTCCCTCAGCACTGACCCTCCGACAGTGCGGCGCTCCCTCAGCACTGACCCTCCGACAGTGTGGCGCTCCCTCAGCACTGTCCCTCCGACAGTGCGGCGCTCCCTCAGCACTGACCCTCCGACAGTGCGGCACTCCCTCAGCACTGACCCTCCGACAGTGCGGCGCTCCCTCAGCACTGACCCTCCGACAGTGCGGTGCTCCCTCAGCACCGACCCTCTGACTGCGGCGCTCCCACAGCACTGACCCTCCAACAGTGCGGCACTCCCTCAGCACTGACCCTCCCACAGTGCGGCACTCCCTCAGCACTGACCCTCCGACAGTGCGGCGCTCCCTCATCACCGACCCTCCGAAAGTGCGGCGCTCCCTCAGCACTGACCCTCTGACAGTGCGGCGCTCCCTCAGCACTGACCCTCCGACAGTGCAGCGCTCTCTCAGCACTGACCCTCCGACAGTGCGGCGCTCCCTCAGCACTGACCCTCCCACAGTGCGGCGCTCCCTCAGCACTGACCCTCCAACAGTGCGGCTCTCCCTCAGCACTGACCCTCCGACAGTGCAGTGCTCCCTCAGCACTGACCCTCCAACAGTGCGGCGCTCCCTCAGCACTGACCCTCCGACAGTGCGGCGCTCCCTCATCACCGACCCTCCAACAGTGCGGTGCTCCCTCAGCACTGACCCTCCGACAGTGCGGCGCACCCTCAGCACTGACCCTCCGACAGTGCGGCGCTCCCTCAGCACTGACCCTCCGACAGTGCGGCGCTCCCTCAGCACTGACCCTCCGACAGTGCAGCACTCCCTCAGCACTGACCCTCTTTGCTCTCTTCTATTTTGTTGTCCTTCTTACAGTCAGGTCCTTAGTTCGTAATTTCATTCTTAGGCATTTGACCATGAAAATGCCTAAATTTTAAAATTTAGAGTTGCCAATTATGTTTCTTTTCCAATTAAGGGGCAATTTAGCGTGGCCAATGCATCTAACTCGCACAACTTTGGGATGTGGGGGCGAAACCCAGGCAAACACGGCGAGAATGTGCAAACTCCACACGGACAGTGATCCAGGGACCTGAGTCGAATCCGGGTCCTCAGCGTTGCAGTCCCAGTGCTAACCACTGCGGCACATGCCGCCCTATTGAAGTAGACTTGGCGATTAATTGAGCTTGGGGTCCAACATCCCACAAACGTCGGCTGATCAAGTTCAAAGGTCAAAAGTCTGCCTGCAAGACCATTGAAGACTGAATCAATCAGGGGTTCACGTGAAAACAAGATGGAACAAGAGGTGCAGAGGCTGCCGCTGTCAAATTGGTCAAACACCCATTTGCAATTGTCCCCTGTGCCCAGTCTCCAAAATCCTGGCCCTCAGGGAGCTGAGAGAAGGGCCCACCACAGCTGCTCTTCGGTAGCCATAGCAACGGGCCTAGTCGCATGCATAAGCCTCACGTCCACCCGGGAGCGGGCCCGCAGGGTTTGCAGTAGGTTGGCTGTAGCGACTGGGCCCACGGGCGGCCAGCAGGTCGGGGCTGAGGCCAGACACTCTAGCCACCTGGGGGGAGGGTGGGGGAAAGGGTGAGCCCCCCCCAGTGTGTGCTATGGAGCTCCTGGGCGGATCAACAAACCTCGGGCCGGTTTTGGGTGAGGGCAGGATTCAGCTCCTGATGAACCCAGGAAGTCTCGGGGGGTGAGGGGGGAGGCCTCTGGGTGCAGAAATCGCACATCAGCGATGGCTCACCTGGTGGAATCGCCTCCACGTGGCCATCGCCCACAGAGCCGAAGGAACCGAGTGGCAGGAAAACGGAGGTGACGCAGGGAAGAGGTGAAGGGCAGGCCAGTGAGGCTTCCAGCTCAGGGACAAGTCAATACCGCTTCAAGGCGGGCGAGACAGCTCCGTGAGGAGGTGGAAGCGGCATTGTGCACACAGCAAGGGCCGCCCAGGAGGCCACTGAGTATCGGCCAAGCTGTGTATGAGTCAGCCACTTCCCAGTCCTTCCTGCACCCACCTTGTGTGAGGGAAGATACAGGCCTCATATTCCAGGCCCAAACTTCCCAATCCCACCCTGGTTCAGCACCATCTCTGTTGCCATCTCTCTCTCTCTCTCTGTTCCTCCAACTCTCTCTCCCTCTCTGTGTACCCACCTCTATCACTCTCTGCGTGTCTCTCTCTCTCTTTCTCGAACTCGCTCTCCCTCTCTGTATCGCCACCTCTCTCTGTCTCTCTCTCTCTCCCTTTCTCTCGCCGTCTCTCTGTCTTTCTATGTCGCCCTCTCTCTGTTTCTCTTTGTATCTCTCTCCCTGTCTCTCTCTCTCTCTGACTCTCTGTGTGTCTCTCTCTCTGTGTCTCTCACTCTCTGTCTCTCTCTTTCTGCCTGTCTCTCTCTCTCTCCCTCACTCTGGTCTATGCCTCTCTGCCCCTCTCTCTCTCTCTCTCTCTGCCTGACTCTCTCTCTGTCCCTCTCCCTCTCTCCCTCACTCTGGTCTATGCCTCTCTGCCCCTCTCTCTCGCTCTGTCTATGTCTCTCTCTTTCTGCCCCTCCCTCTGTCTCCCTCTCTGCCTCTCCCCCTCTGTGCCTCTCTTTCTATCTGTCTCTCTCTTACTCTGCTCTATGTCTCTCTCTCCCGCCTCTCTTTCTGCCTCTTTCTCTCTCTCTCTCTCTTTCCCTGTCTCTTTCTCTGCCTCTCTCTCTCCCATCCCTTTATCTCTCTCTCCATCTCCGAGCCCACACTGATATCCGAGGCCAATGTGTCACACCCGGCCTTGACTGTTCACTTTGGTGGAATGCGGGTATCGAATATCTAAAAGGCTCCTTTGACAGACCCCGCCCCTCCACACATTCCACAAATCCACGGAAACGGAAACATCATCCCCCTGTCCCGGCCAGTTAACGCTCAACAACGTCCAGGTGAGACCCTGGGCCTAGTGATCGCCAATCTCCAAAACACGATCCATTTACGTTATCGAACCCCCCCCTCCTGATTTTGAACCCCTTGATTAAACCTCCCAAGTACGGCTCCCTGTGACTGTGCCCCCTCCCTTGCCAAAATTGTGTGCATTCAGAATGGTAATGTTGATGTTGATAGAGGTGTACAAAATTCTGAGGGGCATAGACAGAGTGGATAGTCAGAGACTTTTCCCCAGGGTAGAGGAGTCACTTACTAGGGGGCATAGATTTAAGGTGCGAGGGGCAATGTTTAGAGGAGATGTACGAGGGAAGTTTTTTTTACACAGAGGGTAGTGGGTGCCTGGAACTCGCTGCCGGAGGAGGTGGTGGGGAGTAGGGGCCGAAGGGCCTGTGCTGTACTTTTCTTTGTTCTTTAAACGCGTCATGCTGTAATAGCAGCCTCCAGCCAGTGGCGGCACTGTGGCACCCTGATAGAGCCGCTGAGGGGAATAATGGGGGCTCTGTCCGCTCCATCAACCCTCCACCTGTCCCCTCAATCTGCCACCCATCCTCCCCCCCGTTCCGTTTACCACACCTCTTCCCGCCCACGCTTCTCCTCTCCCACCCTCACTCCTCCTGCCTACCTCGTTGCTCCAATCCTCTCCCTCACTCCATGCTCCCCCTCTCTCAATCCCACCCAGTCACTCACTCTGCCCCTCAATTCCCCCTCTCTCCGCCCCTCAATTCCCCCTCTCTCCATCCCACTCCCATTTTCTCCCTCACTTTCTCTCTCTCTTCTCCCCCCCCTCCCCCCTCGGTCCTTCGCTCTCTGACTTGCTCCCTCTTGCTTTCTCCCTCACTCTTTCCCTCTCGGTTCACCCCCTCTCTCACTTGCTCTCCCTCTCGCTTTCTCTCTCTCCCTCTCACGCCCTCACTTGCTCCCATTCTTTCTCTCTCCTTCTAATGTCCTTTTACTTCTACCCTCCCCCTCCCCTTCCCTCCCTCCCTCTTTGTCTCATTCCTCCCCTCTCAACCACTCCCTATATCTCTTGCTCCGTCTCACTATCTCCCTCTCCCCCTTTCTCCCGCTCACTCTTTCTCCCTCAATCCTCTCCCACTCTTTCCCAGCCCTGCTTCCCCCTGAGCGCTCCCCCCCTACACCAGCCCTGCTTCCCTCTGAGCGCACCCCCCCCCACCCCCCAGGTTTACGTCTATTGTAAGGCTCTTTCCTGTTTTTTCCATTATTTCCACTTTCTATTGATTTGCGGTTACATTTTTGATCCATGGATGATTAATGGACCTGTGTCTTTAAGCCAACTGGTCCGAGTTCATTTAAACAAGGGATGCAGTCTTGTTGGCACCAGTGGGTGAGATGGGGTCAGCTCCCGGTTACATTGATGTGGCTCGTCATGTGAGTGTACCTTTAAGAAATGGGTGTTTGGGCAGCACGGTGGCCTAGTGGTTAGCACAACCACCTCACGGCGCTGAGGTCCCAGGTTCGATCCCGGCTCTGGGTCACTGTCCGTGTGGAGTTTGACACATTCTCCCCGTGTCTGCGTGGGTTTCGCCCCCACAACCCAAAAATGTGCAGAGTAGGTGGATTGGCCACGCTAAATTGCCCCTTAATTGGAAAAAATAATTGGCTAATCTAAATTTATTAAAAAAAAGAAATGGGTGTTTATAAATGGGTGTGTATATAAATATCTGTTGTGAGAGTACCTTTAAGAAATGGGTGTTTATTACTGCAGTGAAGTCAGAGAGTGGGTGGAGCTAGGCTGTCTGTCAGTTTTTACTTTTGTTTTAGGCTGTTTGCTGCAGGGTGTGGTTTAGTTTAGTTTTCAGTGTTGGAGCTGAAGCCAGACAGAGCAGGTGTACTGCTGTTCTCTCTGCCATTAAAAGACTATCTCTTGATCATTTGGTGAATTCAGAATTATAAATGTTCTCAGTAGTGAATGTAAACCTGATGTGCTTCTGTTAAAAGATGTTTTTTCTGTCTTCTGGATGTTGTTTGGGAAGTTATTAAGGCTTCACAGCTCCAGGGTCCCAGGTTCGATTCCGGCTTGGGTCACTGTCTGTGCGGAGTCTGCACATCCTCCCCGTGTGTGCGTGGGTTTCCTCCGGTTTCCTCCCACAGTCCAAAGATGTGCAGGTTAGGGTGGATTGGCCATGATAAATTGCCGTTAGTGTCCAAAATTGCCCTTGGTGTTGGGTGGGGTTACTGGGTTATGGGGATAGGGTGGAAGTGTTAACCTTGGGTAGGGTGCTCTTTCCAAGAGCTGGTTCAGACTCGATGTGCCGAATGGCCTCCTTCTGCACTGTAAATTCTATCTATTACTTAGTGTTGTATTCTTTGGGGGTTGTATTTGAATTAATGGTTGCTGAGATGTTCACTGTATGTTTTAAAAAGGTTAACTTGAGTTCATAGAATAAACATTGTTTTGCTTTAAAAAATACTTTTCCATTTCTGCTGTACCACACCTGTAGAGTGGGCCGTGTGCTCCCCATACCACAATCTAGTAAAAGTTGTGGGTCAGGTGAACTCCATGATACACTTTGAGATTCTCTAAGCCCTTGCCCATAACAGGCTGGTTTGGTCCAATGATTTGGCCCAAAAGACTGTGATCTACCTGGTAACAGGTAGTGATTGGGCCATATCCCACTGGCATGCTTTCCAGAGTCCCAAAGGGTTTCAGTTTTGACGTTGGAAGCTCGCGGACAGGACTCGGCCAACTCTCTCCACAAAAGGCTGATGTGGACCGATCAACTCTCTTCTCTCTATCTCCAGAAAGCCTGCGGCGTGGGCTATCACTCCCCAGAAAAGGTGCGGCATTCCTAAACGACAGTGAACCTGAACGGATGAGCCTACAGGGAAGACCGTGACAGGCTGAAAAACAGAGACTTTAACCGACAGGCTTGGTGTGCAGGAAGAAAAAGAACAGAGACTCTTTTATCCTTTCATTGGCTATTTTTTTTTACCCCTTTCCACCCCTCTGTGTTGGTCTATCTTGTGTGAGGATGTGGAGAGGGTGGGTCGAGCAAGTTAAAGTGGGAATTAGGTATTAGTTAATAGTTAACCAGTTGTATCCGCTGCACATTTCATGAAGTTGTTGTTCTAAATAAATAGAAACTGTGTTTGCCTTTACAAAGCCGGAGACTGGAATTAATCTGCAGCTGCGGGCCAAAGACTTTGGGAATTTGTATAAGAATTATTGGTCACTTCACTGGTGTGGGGACTCTGGGGCTTGTGGGACTGGAACTGAGCGCGCACTAGCCCAGGGTAACACAATAATAGATCAAATGGGGCACCGATGCCCGAGCGACACTTTGCAACCCTGGGTTCGGAGGGGCCGGGCACACGATTCTGACAGAGTAAACACATCGCACTTCATTGCAAAGAGGGAGAGACAGTGCAAACAACAGTGAACATTCCTTTCACATCACAAACACCATGGCTACACCCTCCACTCACCCGCGAGGCAGTATTCCGAGTGCGATGGCACTGTGCCAGGATGCTGTGTACATTGCACAGGGCAGCGAGGTTTGTGGGTGGATCAACAATGGAGACGGTTAAAAACAGACCAGAATTTCACAGCGAGCTTCACTCTGTGTCTAACCCCGTGCTGTACCTGTCCTGGGAGTGTTTGATGGGGACAGTGTAGAGGGATCTTTACTCTGTATCTAACCCCGTGCTGTACCTGTCCTGGGAGTGTTTGTTGGGGACAGTGTAGAGGGATCTTTACTCTGTATCTAACCCCGTGCTGTACCTGTCCTGGGAGTGTTTGATGGGGACAGTGTAGAGGGAGCTTTACTCTGTATCTAACCCCGTGCTGTACCTGTCCTGGGAGTGTTTGATGGAGACAGTGTAGAGGGAGCTTTACTCTGTATCTAACCCCGTGCTGTACCTGTCCTGGGAATGTTTGATGGGGACAGTGTAGAGGGAGCTTTACTCTGTATCTAACCCTGTGCTGTACCTGTCCTGGGAGTGTTTGATGGGGACAGTGTAGAGGGAGCTTTACTCTGTATCTAACCCCGTGCTGTACCTGTCCTGGGAATGTTTGATTGGGACAATATCAAGGGAGCTTTACTCTGTATCTAACCCAGTGCTGTACCTGTCCTGGGAATGTTTGATTGGGACAATATCAAGGGAGCTTTACTCTGTACCTCTCTCACACACACACATTCTCACACACTGACACTCTCTCACACACACACACTCTCTCCCTCTCACACACACACTGACACACACACTCACACAAACACACTCTCTCTCACACACACACCCTCTCTCACAGCCACACACACTCTCTCACACCCACACACACGCTCTCTCTCACACACACACTCACAGACTCTCTGGAAATGTTTTAGACAACTATTTTTACTGACATTTTTCCGGAGCGCTGTCTCTTACCGAACGAATGGAGTGCCTCTTCTTGGAGCTCCTGATAAACATGTTCATCCTTGTTTACTCTGAGTGTGGGATCATTGAGGTCGTTTAATGTTCAACTGAAAATCACAATGGGAGAGAGAGAGAGAGAGACAGCGGGAAGGGGTTGAACACACACTCTCTCTCTACCTCACAACCTCGTCTGTCTCTCTCTCTTTCTCTCTCTGTTTCTCTTCCTCTTTCTCCCTCCGTGTCTCTCTCTCTCTCTGTCTCAGTCTTTCTCTCCCTGTGTCTCTCTCTCCTTCAGTGTGAGAATCCCCGCACGCATGCATTACTTTAGAAAGGAAAGGAGGAAGGTAACTGGGTTGACGAGTGCTGAGTCACTGACACGGAATATCTCCCAGAACAGAACAGCAGAGCCAGAGAGGAGGGAGGGATAGATAGCGAGAAACAGGAGAAAGGACACAGAGGACTGTACACAAGCGCCACACTGTCCGACGGTCAGTGCTGAGGGAGTGCCGCACTGTCAGAGGGTCAGTACTGAGGGAGCGCCGCACTGTGTGAGGGTCAGTGCTGAGGGAGCGCCGCACTGTCAGAGGGTCAGTACTGAGGGAGCGCCGCACTGTCAGAGGGTCAGTGCTGAGGGAGCGCCGCACTGTGTGAGGGTCAGTGCTGAGGGAGCGCCGCATTGTCAGAGGGTCAGTACTGAGGGAGCGCCGCACTGTCAGAGGGTCAGTGCTGAGGGAGCGCCGCACTGTGTGAGGGTCAGTGCTGAGGGAGCGCCGCACTGTCGGAGGGTCAGTGCTGAGGGAATGCCGCCCTGTCAGAGGGTCAGTGCTGAGGGAGCGCCGCACTGTCAGAGGGTCAGTGCTGAGGGAGTGCCGCCCTGTCGGAGGGTCAGTGCTGAGGGAGTGCCGCACTGTGGGAGGGTCAGTACTGAGGGAGCACCGCACTGTCGGAGGGTCAGTGCTGAGGGAGCGCCGCACTGTCAGAGGGTCAGTACTGAGGGACTGCCGCACTGTCAGAGGGTCAGTACTGAGGGAGCGCCGCACTGTGGGAGGGTCAGTGCTGAGGGAGCACCGCACTGTCGGAGGGTCAGTGCTGAGGGAGCGCCGCACTGTCGGAGGGTCAGTGCTGAGGGAGCGCTGCACTGTCAGAGGGTCAGTGCTGTGGGAGTGCCGCCCTGTCGGAGGGTCAGTGCTGAGGGAGTGCCGCACTGTGGGAGGGTCAGTGCTGAGGGAGCACCGCACTGTCGGAGGGTCAGTGCTGAGGGAGCCCCCCTCTGTCGGAGGGTCAGTGCTGAGGGAGCGCCGCACTGTCGGAAGGTCAGTGCTGAGGGAGCGCCGCACTGTCGGAGGGTCAGTGCTGAGGGAGCCCCGCACTGTCGGAGGGTCAGTGCTGAGGGAGGGCCGCACTGTCGGAGGGTCAGTGCTGAGGGAGGGTCGCACTGTCAGAGGGTCAGTACTGAGGGAGCGCCGCACTGTCGGAGGGTCAGTGCTGAGGGAGTGCCACACTGTCGGAGGGTCATAGAATCATAGAATTTACAGTGCAGGAGGCCATTTGGCCCATCATGTCTGCATCGACCACGGCCCATCAAGTCTTGCGAGAACACCCTACTTAAGCCCTCACCTCCACATAACCCGTAACCCATCGAACCTTTTTGGACACTAAGGGGCAGTTTAGCGTGGCCAATCCACCTAACCTGCACATCTTTGGACTGTGGGAGGAAACCGGAGCACCCGGAGGAAACCCACGCACACACGGGGAGAACATGCAGACTCCGCACAGACAGTGACCCAGGCAGGGAATCGAACCTGGGACCCTGGTGCTGTGAAGCAACAGAGCTAACCACTGTGTAACTGTGCCATCCTGTACGGGGTTCGATAGAGAGTAGAGCTCCCTCTAGGTGCAGTTGAGTTGACAGTCCGATGAGAATGAGGTTTGAGATCTCCCCTCTCCCTCCTGGGGTTGAATCACTGTCGCTGATGAAAATATTCCCCAGATGCCCAGCCGCTGGGTAACGGGGCGGAGATGCGATGGGGTGTGGGGGGTTTAGAAAGTTCAGCATGTCAATGAATTCAAACATCTTTTTCCCCGGCCAGCATTCTCCCACTGACAACGTCCCAAAGCCCGGAGAAGGATCACTGTCGGAAGGCAACCTAGGAAAGCCAGCACCCAATTAGTGCACAGAACGATCCCAGAACATAATCCTGAGCGCCTCATCATGAAGGATTACCCCTCCAACAGTGGGGCACTCCCCCAGTACTCACCCTCCGACAGTGCGGGGCTCCCTCAGCACTGACCCTCCGACAGTGCGGCACTCCCTCAGTACTGACCCTCTGACAGTGCGGCGCTCCCTCAGCACTGACCCTCCCACAGTGCGGCGCTCCCTCAGCACTGACCCTCTGACAGTGCGGTGCTCCCTCAGCACTGACTCTCTGACAGTGCGGCGCTCCCTCAGCACTGACCCTCCCACAGTGCAGCACTCCCTCAGTTCTGACCCTCTGACAGTGCGGCATTCCCTCAGCACTGAACCTCCGACAGTGCGCCGCTCCCTCAGCACTGACCCTCCCACAGTGCGGCGCTCCCTCAGCACTGACCCTCCCACAGTGCGGCGCTCCCTCAGCACTGACCCTCCGACAGTGCGGCACTCCCTCAGCACTCACCCTCCGACAGTGCGGGGCTCCCTCAGCACTGACACTCCGACAGTGCAGCGCTCCCTCAGCACTGACCCTCCGACAGTGCAGCACTCCCTCAGTTCTTTTTTTAAATAAATTTAGATTACCCAATTATTTTTTCCAATTAAGGGGCAATTTAGCGTGGCCAATCCACCTACTCTGTACATTTTTGGGTTGTGGGGGCGAAACCCACGTAGACACGGGGAGAATGTGCAAACTCCACACGGACAGTGACCCAGAGCCGGGATCGAACCTGGGACCTCAGCGCCGTGAGGCGGTTGTGCTAACCACTAGGCCACCGTGCTGCCCTTCTCCCTCAGTTCTGACCCTCCGACAATGCGGTGCTTCCTCAACACGGACTTAGAACATAGCACAGTACAGGCCCTTTGGCCCACGATGTTTTGCCGAACTAGTCTGAAACTAAGATCAAATCAACCTACTCCCAATCATTCTAGTGCACTCCATATGCCAATCCAATAACCGCTTGAAAGTTCCTAAAGTGTCCGACACCACTACCATAGCTGGGAGTGCGTTCCACGCCCCAACCACTCTCTGAGTAAAGAACCTACCTCGGACATCCCTCCTACATCTCCCACCCTGAACCTTATAGTTATGCCCCCTTGTAACAGCTACACCCACCCGAGGAAAAAGTCGCTGAAAAAGCCCCTCTATCTATCCCTCTCATCATCTAATGAACGGCTGAGGATCCTGGGATTGTATTCATTGGAGTTTAGAAGGTTAAGGGGAGATCTAATAGAAACTTACATGGCTTAGAAAGGGTGGACGCAAAGAAACTGTTTCCGTTAGGCGAGGAGACGAGGACCCGTGGGCACAGCCTTAGAATTAGAGGGGGTAAATTCAGAACAGAAATGCGGAGACATTTCTTCAGCCAGAGAGTGGTGGGCCTGTGGAATTCATTGCCGCGAAGTGCAGTGGAGGCCGGGACGCTAAATGGTTTCAAGGCAGAGATAGGTAAATTCTTGATGTCGCGAGGAATTAAGGGCTACGGGGAGAATGCTGGTAGGTGGAGTTGAAATGCCCATCAGCCATGATTGAATGGCGGAGTGGACTCGATGGGCCGAATGGCCTTACTTCCACTCCTATGTCTTATGGTCTTATACACCTCAATTAAGTCACCTCTCATCCTCTTTCGCTCCAATGAGAAAAGCCCTAGCTCCCTCAACCTTTCCTCATAAGACCCACATTCCAATCCAGGCAGCATTCTGGTAAATCTCCTTTGCGCCCTTTCCAATGCTTCCACATCCTTCCTATAATGAGGTGACCAGAACTGCACACACTACTCCAAATGTGGTCTAACCAAGGTCTTGTACAGTTGCAGCATAACCTCACGGCTCTTAAACTCAATCCCCCTGTTAATAAACGCTAACACGCTATTGGCCTTCTTCACGGCTCTATCCACTTGGGTGGCAACTTTCAGAGATCTATGGACATGAACTCCGGGATCTCTCTGCTCCTCCACATTCATCAGAACCCTGCTGTTAACCATGTAATCAAATTTGTCCTACCAAAATGAATCACCTCACACTTATCAGGGTTAAACTCCATCTGCCACTTTTCAGCCCAGCTCTGCACCCTATCAATGTCTCTTTGCAGCCGACAGCAGCCCTCCTCATTATCCACTACTCCACCAATCTTGGTGTCATCAGCAAATTTACCAACCCAACCTTCAAATCCATCATCCAAGTCATTGATAAAAATCACAAATAGCAGAGGACCCAGCACTGATCCCTGTGGTACACCGCTGGTGACTGGGTTCCAGGATGAAAATTTACCATCTACCCCCACCCTCTGCTCTATGCCACGCCTCCTTACTTTCTGCATGAGCCTTATCAAATGCCTTACTAAAATCCATGTATATGACATCAACTGCTCTACCTTCGTCTATGTACTTAGTTACCTTCTTAAAGAATACAATAAAACTTGTGAGGCAAGACTTAACCCTCACAAATCCGTGCTGACTATCCTGGATTAAGCTCTTTCTTTCTAAATGATCATAAATCCTATCCCTCAGGACCCTTTCCAATAATTTACCGATGATCGAAGTGAGACTAATCGGCCTATAATTCCCAGTGTTATACCTATTGCCTTTCTTGAACAAGGGGACAACATTCGCCTCTCTCCAGTCTACTATTCCTGTAGACAGTGAGGACATAAAGATCAAAGCCAAAGGCTCTGCAATCTCATCCCTCATTTCCCAAAGAATCCTAGGATATATCCCATCAGGCCCAGGGGACTTATCTATCCTCAGGCTTCTCAAAATTTCTAACACATCTTCCTTCCGAATATCTACCTCCTCCAGCCTACCAGCCTGTATCACACTATCCTCCTCAACAACATGGCCCCTCTCCTTTGTGAACACTGAAGAAAAGTATTCATTTTGGGCCTCTCCTATATCTTTAGACTCCATGCACACGGCCCTAACTTCACCCTGGTCATTCTTTTGTTCCTCACATAAGTGTAAAAAGCCTTGGGGTTTTCCTTGATCCTACCCGCCAAGGACTTCTCGTGCCCCCTCCTAGCTCTCCTCAGCTCTTTCTTGAGCTCCTTCCTAGCTATCTTGTATCCTTCAAGTGCCCTAACTGAACCTTGTTTTCTCATCCTGACATAAGCCCCCTACTTCCTCTTCACAAGAAATTCAACCTCTTTTGTAAACCATGGTTCCCTCACTCGACCATCTCCTCCCTGCCTGACAGGGACATACATATCAAGGACACGCAGTATTTGCTCCTTGAACAAGCTCCACATCTCAATTGTGCCTTTCCCTGACAGTTCCTGTTTCCATCTTATGCTCCCCAATTCTTGTCTAATCGCATCGTAATAACCTTCCCCCCAGTTAGAAACTTTGCCCTGCCGTATGTTCCTGACCCTCTCCATTGCTAGTGTGAAAGTCACTGAATTGTGGTGTAGCCACCTAAGATGGACACTGGGCTAACAAATGGAGAACTGCTAAGACTGCAGGGAGAAAGCAGTTTAGCCAAGACAAGCAGTCTGCAAAGACTGATTAGCATTCTGCACGTAGCAAAACTAGTTTCTGGCCAGGTGGAAGATCTCAACCAAAGGTGTTAATAGCAAAACGCTTTGCATATTAATGAGGCAATCCAGATCTGGGCACACACAATAGCAACATTTGGGTTTGAATAGATACTTTAAGTGGAGGCCCAGACAAAACGGCACCAGAAGTATCCATCACAAAAGACCCTAGAGACCGCCCCACACATCGAGAAGGGACCCTCAGATTGGGGGATTTGTGAGACATCGATTGGGAATTGATCCAATCGATGCATGACAGGCAAAGCCCGCCCCGAAAAGGCACGGACATTGGGGACTCCTATAAAGATAGACCCCGCACATGGTCCTGTCTGTTGTTTCTGCTCCGGCTCCGCTGTTGACTCCGTTGCTGTTGTATCCTGACTCCGACTCCAGCCGTTGATCCTGTCTTCCATAACCAGCCGTTGAGCACCAGCCATCGTTCAGTAAGTCCCAAAACGACGCTCGCTACGTGAACTTATACAGTACTCGTCTAATAACGAACAGAAGGTGCAGCCCAGAAAGGAACAAAGGCCTTGTCCCCTGACCTTGCTGGTTCCCACTTAGATAAGTATTTAGTTGTTTAATAGTAGAAATAGGTATTAGTCTTTAGCGTGTGCATGCGTATTTATTATATTTGTGTAATAAATATTGATCGTTGGAACTTACTAATCGGTGTATAGTCTTATTACTTTGAACCTGACCTTGAGATACTTGTGAGGTGTTTATATACGACACCTGGCGACTCCGAGCTGAAATTACACATACAGAGCCTAGCAGTGTTAAGCACACGGCCTTTAAACGGAGGCGTGTTAATACACTCCAATAAACGCGTATTACACTCAAGTAAAACGTGCAACATTTAGTGGCAACATCCTGACGGGACACGGTTACAAGTGGCACCCCCACTCCGTCGAGGACCCTGAAATTTGAATTAGAAATCTGGTAAAGAAAAAGGAAAGAAATCACAAGTATTCAAGGTGTTCAAAGGAATAAACGTAATTCGGAAGTGTGTTTAGTGCATGCGTACTAACAGGGTTGTAAGGAAAACCTGAAAGCATTTTTGTTGCGACAAACTTTCGGTAGTTTTGTGAACGGAACATAGCGTAAGCCTTACCCGTTTCGTGAGACATAACCTCAACACCCCCTGTTCCAAATTAAGTGAGTCAGAGAAAATGGCCATGCAGGCAATGGAACGCCTCATGAACCCAGAACGGTTTGTGGTCGCAGCGACCAGCAGTAGCCGAGTAGGTCAGTGTCCCGTGTGGGAGCTGGAACTCCGCAAGTATCTGCAAGGAAAGGGATGGCCCCTTTGGAAAGAATTCTGTTTGAATGAGGAGACAGGTCCCGGAAGTATAGGACATACTTGGTGGGAGAACCTCTCTCAAATTCATAAGAAGACCCTTAGTAAATCACGCAAGCCGATGGCAATCGTGTCCTGTTTGGCACAATTGCGAGGCACAGAGGAGGTCGTTCAGACGCTCCGGGCAGAATTAGAAGAGAGAAATAGGATGAGTAAAGTGGATGTCAGGGACATCGAGAAGGAAAATATGGATCTTAGAGGGAAGTTGGCAGAGAAAGGTAGAGAGGTGGATGATGCCAAGAGGGCACATCAGTCTTGTCTAGCCCATCTCAGCAGTTCCCAGACCCAGTACGAAAAGGCCTATCAGGACGTGCAACGTGCCGTCCTGATAAGAGAAGAATCAGAGAAGCAGGTAGAGGCTTTGCAGAGGCAATGCTCTGACCTTAAAGCAGCTTTGAGAGCACTCCATGCTGCCACCACAGAACAAAGACAGAGTACAGTAGACCATGCGAAATGCAGGAAGCAGATTGCGGAGCTGCAATCGCTGCTTTCAGTACAAAATGGGTTTCAAAGCACCTTTGGAACGCAGTTAGATGAGGAGAATGCCCCAGACTGGAAAGAGTTAAGTGAGACAGCGCAGCGCTATGTTCAGGGAACATGTGCGCCAGCAGCGCAGCAGAAAAGACAAGCACCCCAACCCCCCCCCACAGATCAGATAGTTACCGCACCAATGAATCCAGTCACCACCCAAAGGAAAGCGACCACAGAAGGCGCACCCGATATTACTTACACCACCCCCTTAACTGTAACCCAACTCAGGGACGCGTGTGAGAAGATCACTCCGTTTCTCCCCACCGCAGACCCCCACTAATTTTTCGCAAAGGTAAAGCAACAGGCAACCATGTACGGCCTGGACGAGAGAGAGCAGGTTAAACTCACAGTTCTGAGTTTGGACCAATCGGTAGTAGCAGCCCTCCCCGACCCACAGAACGTTGGCGGAGGCACCCTAGAGGAAATGCACACCTCCATTTTAGATGCCATAGGGTATAATCGAGGTGACCCAGTAGAAGGACTTAATAAGTGCCGACAGAAGAAAACAGAGCATCCCACAGCATTTGCAGGAAGGCTGTGGATCCATTTTAACGCAGTTTTTGGCGATTTAAATAGAGCCCATTTGAACCGAGAAAATATGGTTAAATGGACGCGCACCATAATTTCCCATGCCACAGATGCAGGACAGAGCGCTTGCAACAGCTATGACCCCTCAGAGGAGGCCCATAATGAGAAGTGGGTCCTGAAAAGATTGTCCCGCGCTTGGGAGCAATCAGTTCAGGGCAGAGGCAAAGTGAAATCCCCAGAAGAAGCTCAGGCTGCAGCGGACATTCAGGCAGTGAGAGCGCACCAAAACCCCGCGTGGGTGAATGAAGGAAAGAGCAGCCCTCCACAGAAGTCACAGGAATGCTACAACTGTGGCCAGTTAGGACATTGGGCTAAGGAATGTAATGGACCCCAGAGATCACAGAGAGGCCAGCAGACAGGCACTCTGAATCGGAATAAAGCCAAACCGATCCATAGTATAGGGATCCAGTCAGGACAGACCAATGTGGACGGAACGGACTGACGGTGTTCGGGCTCCCCCACTTGGGTCTGTGACACTCTTTGGGATCAATCCGGAAGACCGGTAGTCACAGCTAAAGTTAGAGGGAAGCCCATAGAGTTACTTTGGGACACAGGAGGGTCCCGCACCACGATTAATTCCACCACCACGGCACAGGCAGACACGTGGCCGACCACCTCCACCATCACACTTAGCGGGTTCACAGGACACTCGCAGCAGGGACATATTACAGCCCCCGTAGCAATCCAGCTAGGGAACATCTCTACCAGACACCCAGTCGTATTAGTAAATCTTCCCCGGACAGCAGAACACATCCTAGGGATAGATTTCATGAATGCCCATAGCCTGTCGTTCGACCCAGTAAACCAGTGTGTCTGGCGAATGGCAAGGTCAGACAGAGCACCCGCTACTCTCACAGTAGGAGAGTATGCTAATCGGATTAGCGCAGTAGGAGACTATTCATTTGACTTGACTACACTAAACACGGACAGACAAGTTAAGGCAGTATTAAATAAACACAGGACAGCATTTGCCAGTCACCGGCACGACTGCGGCAGAATGACTGGACAAATTCACGTTACCGGACCTGACCCCCGACCACAGAAACAATACAGATTTCCCCTAGAAGCAGAGGGAGAAATAGAGAAGGTAATAGGTAGCTTATTGGAGCAAGGTGTGCTTAGAACAGTAGCCTCGACCAATAATGCTCCTATTTGGCCAGTGAGAAAGCCCGACGGATCATGGCGTCTGACCATTGATTATCGGGAACTCAACAAAGTAACCCCAGCAGTAGCCCCCACGGTAGCAACAAGTCCCGAGACCATGCTCAAACAGGGACTCAGCTCCAAATTCTTCACGGTATTGGACATTAGCAATGGCTTCTGGTCAATCCCATTGGCAAAGGCGTGCCAGTACAAATTTGCCTTCACTTTCAAAGCACAACAGTACACGTGGACATGCCTTCCACAAGGATTCCACAATTCCCCCTCCATTTTCCACCGACAGCTGGCGAATGGTCTAGAAAAATTTTCCCGCCCCGAATGTCTGGTACAGTATGTAGACGACCTACTACTGCAGACAGACACAAAGGCAGAGCACATTACGCTTCTGGCCGAGCTCCTGGAACTTTTAACCTCAATTGGATGTAAAGTTAACCCAAGAAAGGCCCAGATTTTGGAAACTAAAGTGATGTATTTGGGAACAGTCACCACGCACGGCAAACGCGAGATCGAATTCAAAAGAATTGATTCGATTGTCAAATTGCCCCTTCCCCAGAATGTTTCAGCCCTCCGGTCGTTCTTAGGACTGGTTGGTTATTGTCGGAACCACATCGACGGATTCGCGACAAAAGCCACCCCACTCTCAGACCTCCTTAAGAAAGGAGCCCCTTGGGAATGGCTTCCGCAGCATACAGAGGCTGTGGAAGAGTTAAAGAAAGCCCTTAGCGCAGCACCCGCGCTACAAGTCCCAGACCAACTCTCCCCCTATGCAATAGAGGTAGCGAGCACAGATCTGACCCTCTCGGCCGTGTTACTTCAGGAACGGCACGAGCAGCTAAGACCAGTGGCTTATGCCTCCCGACTCTTAGACCCAGTGGAACAAGGATTTTCAGCCTGCGAGAGGCACCTCCTTGCAGTTTTCTGGGCAGTGCAATACTTCTCATGCATTACCGGACTCAACCCCATCACTATTTTGACCGAGCACACCCCCACACAGTTACTCCTAGACGGTCGACTGAAGGACGGTTCAGTTAGCCAGATTAGAGCAGCTAGGTGGACACTACTCTTACAAGGACGGGACATTACAGTAAAACGGACCTGGACACACACATTTTTAGCCGACAACCTCCAATATCCAGGACAGCCCCATGAATGTGAAATTGTAGCACCCCTACACAACACAGGACCCTTCATAGCGAAGACACCCCCCAGGAAGATAGGGAACCCAAAACAAAGCCCCCAACACACAGACACGTGTGGACCACTACGGATATACGTGGACGGTTCATCCACGGTTTTAGAAGGTGAGCGTATCACTGGATGCGGCATCTATGTCGAGGACGCGCAGGGTCGCGCTCTCGAAGAAATAGCGTTAAAATTGCCAGGTCACTTAGGCGCGCAGGCAGCAGAGCTCGCGGCCATAGCATATATAGTGGACCACCCCGATTCTTTCCCCAGCCCGGCGGACATATATTCGGACAGTCGATATGTCTGTAATAGTTTGACAGATTTTCTGCCCCTGTGGAGGACACGAGGTTTTGTCTCCGCAGACGGGAAACCCCTTCCATCAGCCCCTTTACTCTGCCACATCCTAGACAAAGCGAAGGACAGAACCTTCGGCATCATAAAAGTTAGAAGCCACCATAGGTCATCCCCCCCAGGGAATGTAAAAGCCGACGCACTGGCTAAAGCAGGTTCCAGGCGAGGACACTTGTGGACACCCCCAGCTAGCGCACCAGCTAGCGCCCCTGTGAGCGCAGTTCACGTCTCACAGACCGATATCAGGGATTTAGCTGAAGCACAGAAGCAGGATGAGGATCTCAGGGAGATTTTCAAAGGCAACTTTGTGCTTCAGTACGACAGGTTTAGACACGCTCTGACCACACATGAGGGTGTGATCATAAAGGATCAACTTTATGTGGTCCCGCAGCAGGACAGGAATCAAATGATTGCTTTGTTCCATGACGGGCATGGACACCAAGGGATCGACCCGACCACGAGGCACCTCAGGCAGCTCTGTTGGTGGCCTAACCTAAGGACAGATGTAACTCACTACATCGAGAATTGCCTTATTTGCGCCCAGAATAAGCCGGAGAGGTATTCTAAAAAGGCACAGCTTCGGCATACTCGACCAGTTAATGGCCCCTGGACAAACCTCCAGATCGACTTTATAGGACCATTGCCCCCTTGTAGGAATGGCTATAAATACGTTCTGGTGGTAATCGATACCTTTACCAAATGGGTAGAGGCATTCCCCTCAAGAACGAATACAGCTAAGACAGCTGCAAAGATCCTGACCCACCACATCTTCACGAGATGGGGTTTACCCCGTAGCATTGATTCGGACCAGGGATCTCACTTCACAGGACGTGTCATGAAGAACGTCCTGACAATATTTGGCATAAAACAAAACTTTCATATTGCGTATCACCCACAGTCCAGCGGGATTGTAGAGCGCATGAATCGGACCCTAAAATCCACACTTAGAAAAATGGTTCAAGAAAACAACTCCACATGGGATTCAGTGCTCCCATTTGCACTCATGTTTATCAGAAATACAGTTTCAACTTCCACAGGATACACATCACACACACTCATGACCGGACGCCCTATGAAAGGTACAGAATTCCTTTTAGGACTGGACATGACTAGCCCCGAAGTGACGGCCCTCACACACGAGAAAGACGGTTAAAGACCTGGTTGAGACTGTGAGGTCTGCACAGATCGCAGCCGCAGGTCAGCTAGGGAAACGCCGTAGACAACGCACAGCATGCTTTAACAAGACCGTACACCCCACAGAATTCCAGGTTGGGCAACAGGTAATGCTATCTGTATACAACCCCAGCAGTTTTTTGGCACCAAAATATTCCGGCCCATATTCAATTTCGGATAAAATTAGCCCCTCAGTTTACAGGATAAAATATCCCAATGGTAAGACCGCGTGGTTCCATATTAACCAGCTAAAGGCAAATGGAACACAGGCCAACCATGCACACCATGTCCTGCTAGACGCAGCAGAACACCTCACCCCGCCCACTAGAGACACGTTTCCACCATCCCCCTCACAGACCAGTTCTTCATCGGACTCGCCCACGACTCCGCCCACTGACCACGACAGACCACGCCCCGAAACGCCCACAAGCTGCCGCAGCAGAGACAGCGATACAGACACGGACTCTGAGGACAGCCACAGCACACCACACTACAGCCCACACTGCAGCGACTATGACCCCGACTCCAGTGACCCCATGGAAGTCACTTACATTAAAAACCCAGACCCACCACCCGACCCCGACAATACCCATTCACTTTTAGACCCACTACTCTGGCACAGGGACAATTCGTACCGACTTGTCCGCAACGACGAAAGTGACCCCCGGTCACATAATTCAAAAGTTTCATGCCTGATCCACACAAGGGTGTGGGATCCGGGAGAGCAGGACGACACGGTGTCTGAATCCCGATACGGCAACCCCTTTGTGACCCTGTTCACAGAGACAGAGGAAAAGTGAGGTGTCCAGATGATGTAAAATAGGAACCGCTTGAGGGAAGCGATGTCCTTTCTGATGGAACCTGCACGTCTGTTTTGTTTGTCAGTTTATGTTTGTTTGTATTTAATGTTATTGGTTCAGTTGGAGGCTGGACACCTTCTTTTCAGCTGAAAAGATTGTGACCACCTCGCACGCACTTTAGTTTGTCTGCAGAAACCTCTGAGAACTTTCTATGGTGAGCAGCTCACTTTATCGGCTAAATTGTCTGAAGCCCAGCTCAATTTTCAAAAGGAGCATCTTGGCTCCTCCCTTGTTTTTCAGGTGCCCCTCTATTTGGCGAATAGAGGCTGCAAACCCACGGTAAACACATTCTTGCCCGTTTACTCCAGGTTACTCAGGCAGTGGACAAACGGCACTGAGGACCCGCCCTGTCTGAGAACCCACTTTGGTCAGCCAAGCTCGGGTATGGCACAGCACGCCTTACCCGGGGATCCCATTCAAATAGCACCCGTAGCGGCCCATACGCAACCCATTCGACCTTTTGTTTCCAATTTGTTTTCATTTTCGTTAGGCAGCCCTTAGGCCGCCATCCCACATGCTATTTACATCCAGGAACATTCGGATGGAAAATTAGCAAAGCCTGCGAGACGGCTCGCAGGAGGATTGTTAGGTGTATTGTGTTCATTAAATTCGCTTTTGGAAAAAAAAAATGAGGGGAGTCACAGGGTGTGACTTGGCCAGTCATTTTAATGGGTCAATTGGAATTAGAGGACAGATACACTAACAAGTACGGATATTAAACTGTATTGACAGATACTGTGCTTGATCCCATAGCTTTCGAAGGACGAAAAAGGGTTCACAGCAAGGATCAGCCATACAGGAGGAAGAGAAAGAGAACAAAAAGAAGACCATGATGGAAGCCTGCTTATTACTGTTAAATGTTATATTTGTATGTGTGGAAGCAAGACACGTTTCCCCCACAACCCCCGCCGTAAATGTTTCACTCACAGCAACTTCCCCGTGCTCAGCTCTGATCAGTGAAGTTCAGACCTGGTGCACAAAATTTATGACATGGTACTCCATGTCATATGTGATTGAATCACTGCTAGTGATCGCAATCCTCTTCATCATCGTACAGACCCTCAGGTTGAGGAAATGGAAAAGGAGAGCCTCCCGTTCCTGCCCCTCAACCATCTATGGAGTTCAATCTCCTATTTTCGGTTTCCACCAATCCCCCCAGCCCCTCAATGAATAAAGCACTGTGTGAATAAAATAAAATATACCCATGTATTATATTGTCCTGGACTCGACTGCCGAGTCAGGAAATGTTATGTGATGTGGTATGAATGGATGAGGTTTAGTCTGTGATAAAATGTTTAAGTAAGATAAGGATAGTTGTGATAGGTAGAGGTTCCCGGTTTTGGTAATGCATGTCCCCTTTGACATAGCGCCAAGTAGAGATGTCAGGTAAAAAATTTTCTTCCCATAGTCAAGGACAGAATAGACGCCCAGGAACTTGCTGAGGTCAGGGAACACAAAGAAGGCACCCAGAAGCACTCAAAGCAACGTGCATAGGTGATCCTGCACAATATTTTAATTGTGAGGATCACAAGGAGGGAATGTAGCCACCTAAGATGGACACTGGGCTAACAAAATGGAGAACTGCTAAGACTGCAGGGAGAAAGCAGTTTTAGCCAAGACAAGCAGTCTGCAAAGACTGATTAGCATTTTGCACGCAGCAAAACTAGTTTCTGGCCAGGTGGAAGATCTCAACCAAAGGTGTTAATAGAAAAACGCTTTGCATATTAATGAGGCAATCCAGATCTGGGCACACACAATAGCAACATTTGGTTTTGAATGGATACTTTAAGTGGAGGCCCAGACAAAACGGCACCAGAAGTATCCATCACAAAAGACCCTAGAGACCGCCCCACCCATCGAGAAGGGACCCTCAGATTGGGGGATTTGTGAGACATCGATTGGGAATTGATCCAATCAATGCATGACAGGCAAAGCCCGCCCCCAAAAGGCACGGACATTGGGGACCCCTATAAAGATAGACCCCACACATGGTCCTGTCTGTTGTTTCTGCTCCGGCTCCGCTGTTGACTCCGTTGCTGTTGTATCCTGACTCCGACTCCAGCCGTTGATCCTGTCTTCCATAACCAGCCGTTGAGCACCAGCCATCGTTCAGTAAGTCCCAAAACGACGCTCGCTACGTGAACTTATACAGTAGTCGTCTAATAACGAACAGAAGGTGCAGCCCAGAAAGGAACAAAGGCCTTGTCCCCTGACCTTGCTGGTTCCCACTTAGATAAGTATTTAGTCGTTTAATAGTAGAAATAGGTATTAGTCTTTAGCGTGTGCATGCGTATTTATTATATTTGTATAAATATTGATCGTCGGAACTTACTAATCGGTCTTATTACTCTGAACCTGACCTTGAGATACCTGTGAGGTGTTTATATACGACACCTGGCGACTCCGAGCTGAAATTACACATACAGAGCCTAGCAGTGTTAAGCACACGGCCTTTAAACGGAGGCGTGTTAATACACTCCAATAAACGCGTATTACACTCAAGTAAAACGTGCAACAGTGGTCACTATCTCCAAAGTGCTCTCCCACAACCAAATCTAACACTTGGCCCGGTTCATTACCCATTACCAAATCCAATGTGGCCCCCCTCTTGTCGGCCTATCCACATATTGTGTGAGGAAACCCTCCTGCATACACTGGATAAAAACAGTCCCATCCAAACTATTCGAATTATAATGGTTCCGATCAATATCTGGAAGTT